>NC_030435.2:19605226-19737726 GCF_001660625.3 Ictalurus punctatus
CCATGGCAGCCCCCACAAAAGGCCCTCATTCTCCACTGGCAATTTTTGCACTGAAATCCGATCCACTCCAGAGACATGTGGCAGGTGGTGTTCAGTGAGCGTTCATTGCATATATTCATTATGTGAAGTTCACATACAGTATATGTTTAAGTACGTGGTCAGATCTTGGCTTCCTGGTGCTTTGACTGTTTTTCGTGTCAAGAAGAAGGAGACATCAAGCCGAAGCACGTGGCCACCTCCTTGTTTATCCAAGCTGCCCTTTTTCTCCGCTCCGCCATCGATCTCCTCCAACCTCGACGCATAGTCAGGATTTCCACCAAAAGATATATGATTATCAAGGCTGACTAATAAAGACACAAAACGGGGAAATATTGCATTTAGTAGAGGGTAGGTTTTAACACACCTAAACATTGCAGTGCCTTGTGAGTTCGTTAAGCTCTAATCAATTCATTAGGAAGTTGATTGCTTAACAAGGTGATTAACAAGACCCCGGTTGCTCTCGGCAGCAGCGTGTCAGAGGAGTGCTTGACGGTGGAGGAGAAGGAGCAGCGCGACCGGGAGCGCCGCCTGGCCAACAACGCTCGTGAGCGAGTTCGCGTGCGCGACATCAACGAGGCCTTCCGGGAGCTCGGGCGCATGTGCCAGCTGCACCTGAAGAGCGACAAGGCGCAGACCAAACTGATCATCCTGCAGCAGGCTGTGCAGGTCATCCTAAGCCTCGAGAGGCAGGTGCGAGGTAGGGCTCCACCTCCACGCTCATCCCTCGCTCCTGTGCCTCATGTGGAGAATGGGGGTTGGGGGGAAAACCACCTTCAATACAAAGATGCGCTAAAGTCATTGCTGCCATTGGAAGCTTGTTTGCTCTGCTTGAACCCAGCCCTTGACCTTCTCTCTGTCTTTCTGTCTCACTACCATGCCATTTCTCATCCCAGTCTTTTCTTATGTAGCTTCTGTTGCTCTGTCCTTGACCAGCCACTGCCTGCATTAACTGTGTTCCAACTTTGCGCCTCTCTCTATCTCCACAGCTTGTGCACTGCTGAGGTGTATGAATTGAAGTGTGAATTGTAATGCCATGGCTATCATTTGCTGACTTGTACATATGTCCAACTCATACAGAGCGTAACCTCAACCCAAAGGCGGCATGTCTGAAGAGGAGAGAGGAGGAAAAGGTGACCGGCATGGGGGGAGATCCTCAGATGCAGCTGGGAGGAGGCCACCCTGGGCTGGGCAGTGATGGGCACACTCATATGTAATATTTATGTAAGTACTGCATTTGTGATGAGGATTCTCTGGTTCTTGTTGGGTCTGTGGAAAATTTTGGAGTTTAGAGTGCTTTTCGAGTAATAGACAGACAGGTAAATGAGAAAATGGATAAACTGTCTAAGCCACTTAGTTCATTTTGGCACATCATTCTACACCTCGCGTAGACCTTCTTAAGATTTAAGATTAGCGAAGTAGTGAATGTCACTGTCTGGATCCAGTCTAGATGCAAGCTACAGGGATATTGAGAGGGATATTCATCACTATGCATGTAACATGAAAAAGAATGGGAACCCTGCTCTTGTATATAGAAACATGAATATTACTTTATAACCACCAGTTCCTTTCACTAATTATTCATATTTTCTTTTCTTCTCCAGATCCTGTCCTAAAGAGTACTTTCAGATGTGGCCTTATTCTCCTAGCTACCGTCTCAGTGTGTGAATACGCTCACCATGACTGTGCATCAGAATCTTTTGATCTTATGGACACATACTTGTGCAGACACACACACACACTTTACTGAAAGCTGACACATTTTGACACAGCATACATTTGCATAAATGTACACACAGATGTTATGGACCATCGGAGCATCCTAAAGAACACTGCTGAGAGACGGAGGAACTCTGAGCACAACGAACAAGAATCTCTGCGCTCCCATATTTTCTTCTTTTTTCTTTTTTAATTATGGGAGCAATGAGAGTACGGAGGTGTGTTTTGCCAGGATTTTATTCCCTATTGATATTTAGACGACCATTCCCAAGACTTCAAAAGGAAAAAGAGACACATGCTTGTCCAGTCAAACCGAGTACGTCCGGCTACATCGTGAGAAGTCTGATAATTTGATGATTGGATATTGTGCTAGTACATAGCACATGTGAACATAAACACTTCGTGGGCAGTCAAGGGCTCAAATTAGGGAACAGAAATCTTACCCTCTGGCTTTCTTTTGTACCATCGCACATGACGGTGAAGGCAGAAATGAAAAAAAAGAACAACCACAGTCACAAACCCATCAGCGCTCAAATTCACCTTTTTTTTTTTTTTTTTTTTTTTTTTTTTTTTGCATTAACCTTGAGTGTCTGAGCTCGTGTTACCTGTCTAACTGGAACCCATTCACTTCATCCATCACCACAGCCATGGAATCAACACTTCATTATTACTTACGAACTAGCAGTTTGGTTTGATTTATTTTTAAGAGGAACAAAGTGTCCTCTTGACTCTTCTGAGCAACTAACAGCTCGACGTCCTTTCAGTCTCCTCATTTGCAGCATTTCAAGACTGTGCAGTCATGTCATGACTTTGATCCTGGATCCTTCTTCCTGCTGTTCTTTTAAAAAAAAAAAAAAGTTTAATCAAATGCTTTGGACAAGGACGCCATGTTTCATTACCAATTGTCTTGATTTGATTTGAAGGGTAGATATAGCCTGTTCTTAAAAGTACAGCAAAATCATGTTGAGGATTCGTGAAATCTGCTCGTTTTGGCCAGTGATTCAGTGCTAAAGTTATGTCAGGGGTATTTGTGCATCTTGCTGACTTGTGAGTGTCAACTGCATCTGCTGCCAAATCTGGATATCTTTTCTTAAAATGGAAGAAAATGGATCATTTGAACAATTACTTGGGATCTTTTTCAGATCATAATGTTGACTAATTTTTTTTGTTATATATATATATATATATATATATATAAAATGTTTAAAATGTTTTTTTGTCTTTTTGTTTTTTTTTCTTTTGCTTTTTAATGTTTTACGAATTTAAATATGCGAAAGAACTTTGCGTTCAAGGATGCCAGGAACAAATGTAATTGTTTCGTATTTCTTTTGCAATTTTGTATTTTAATGGAGGGGCATGGAATCGTAACCAGCATTCTTTCTTTTATATATATATATATATATATATATATATATATATATATATATATATATATATATATATATATATATATAAATAAGGTTATGAATGCCTGTATTCCCTGTCCTCATTGCTCCATTTGTGTAGAGGGTTTGATTCACTGCAATATCACTTCATTACCCTCTCAGTGATCGTAGTATTGTGGTTGCACCACCTTTATAAGATATTTTCATAAAAGCTGACACAAAGGGTCATTTCAACAGCTGAATTTATCAGTGTTTTCCTTCAGTCATTACAAAATCATATCTGAAAATGAATCGTGTTGGTTTGCATATTGCGATGCTCTGAATTTCGATGGAGGGAACGTGCAAGAGCGATTTAGGGTGGCCTTCTTCATTCTCTGCGCTGACCTCCGTGCCCAGCGGGGTCGCACCAGGGGAGTGATACCGTACTAGTGCCTGCACACTGTTTTCAGTTCAATCCTGAAATCAGGTTTTAATTGCAATGTCACGTTTTGCTGGCTCTAATGGAATATTTTATAAAATTCACATGAAGACAGGGGTATGGGGATTTTTAGTGGATCTTAAATGAACTTTTGCTCTGCTGAGCAAATAAAGTACTTTTCTTTGTGATCCCTGTTTAGTTTTTATGTGCTCAGTGACCTCTGTCCTGATTTTGAGTTATGAAGCTTTTGTATGTTTTTGTTTGTTTGATTTTTGTTTTGCTCAGTATATGTATTTATCTTGGTAACTTTGCTCGGATACATTAGAAACATTGACCATGGTGATGTGCTTATTTTTGATACAAGTGTGTGGAACAGACACTGAACTGGTGATTTGGTAAAGATAAATCATTTACAAAGTGCACAAAAGACAGCTTTACTAAGACGGCTTTGTAAAATGGAATAAGTTCTTTACTTTTTCAGTCCACTTTGAAACCACATTTTGGTTTAGAGAGTAAATTTAGTGCTCCTTTATCTTAAATTGACTCGCTGCCTCAAATTGAGGCAGATATTGTTGTTGGGCTGTACTGAAGCTAACCGAAATCTTAACTTCCATTGGTCCAAATCATTCCTCAAATTCTGATTGATTTATGACTGACATATGAGCATCTTTGAGTGTAAAAGATAGCATTTTCTTACAGGTTGAGCCTAGTTTTAAGATAAACCTGGCTCTTAACTGGAGTTCCTTCTTCGATATTAAGTGCTCACTTTATTCTTTAGTTTTTGTTTAGCTGAGATGTCCCTCTCAGTCTCTTGGCATTTTCATCTGCAGAATCTGTTGACTCACACCATTGGGGAGGTTTTCTCAAGTCCCCAAAGTGCCTCCACTTTCCTATTTTTTATATAAAGTAGCTATTCAGAACTGTTATGTATATAAAGTAGCAATAAATGTGCCATTTTTAATAACAGAAGTTATACATTTTCCATGTCTGTCTGTTTTTTTTTTTTTTTAATTTTATTATTATTAATTATATACCCAAATAAAGAACACACCACAAGAGAGGGTTTATTCATCACTAAATGTTCATCTTTTTTTCTTCTTCTACAGGACAGTACTGTTGCAGTCTATCAGATGATAATACATGACCTAGACACGGTTATTATAGACACACCATTTAAGAAAGAAAATACTAATAATTATGGCAGGTATTATGGTCTGTCTGTAATGTTTCTTATTTAACAAAGATAAATTAGTTGTATGGTTTATGGGCTCAATATTTTTATATATACAGTATCTCACAAAAGTGAGTACACCTAAGTGAAAATGTCCAAATTGGGTCCAATTCGCCATTTTCCCTCCCTGGTGTCATGTGACTACAAGGTCTCAGGTGTGAATGGGGAGCAGGTGTGTTATATTTGGTGTCATCGCTCTCACACTCACTCATACTGGTCAGTGGAAGTTCAACAGGGCACCTCATGGCAAAGAACTCTGAGGATCAGAAAAAAGAATCGTTGCTCTACATAAAGATGGCCTAGGCTATAAGTAGATTGCCAAAACCCTGACACTGAGCTGCAGCATGGTGGCCAAGACCATACAGCCATTTAACAGGACAGGTTCCACTCAGAACAGGTCCACCAAAGAAGTTGAGTGCCGTGCTCAGCGTCATATCCAGAGGTTGTCTTTGGGAAATAGACGTATGAGTGCTCCCAGCATTTCTGCAGAGGTTGAAGGGGTGGGCTGTCAGCCTGTCAGTGCTCAGACCATATGCTGCACACTGCATCAAATTGGTCTGCATGGCTGTCGTCCCAGAAGGAAGCCTCTTCTAAAGATGATGCACAAGAAAGCCTGCAGACAGTTTGCTGAAGACAAGCAGACTAAGGACATGGATTACTGGAACCATGTCCTGTGGTCTGAGGAGACCAAGATAAACTTATCTGGTTCAGATGGTGTCAAGCGTGTGTGGCGGCAACCAGGTGAGGAGTACAAAGACAAGTGTGTCTTGTCTACAGTCAAGCATGGCGGTGGGAGTGTCATGGTCTGGGGCTGCATGAGTGCTGCAGGCACTGGGGAGCTACAGTTCATTGAGGGAACCATGAATGCAAACATGTACTGTGACATACTGAAGCAGAGCATGATCGCTCCCTTTGGAGCCTGGGCCGCAGGGCAGTATTCCAGCATGATAACGACCACTGCCTTACTAAAGAAGCTGAGGGTGAAGGTGATGGACTGGCCAAGCATGTCTCCAGACCTAAACCCTATTGAGCATCTGTGGGGCATCCTCAAACGGAAGGTGGAGGAGCACAAGGTCTCTAACATCCACCAGCTCCGTGATGTCATCATGGAGGAGTGGAAGAGGACTCCAGTGGCAACCTGTGAAGCTCTGGTGAATTCCATGCCCAAGCGGGTTAAGGCAGTGCTGGAAAATAATGGTGGCCACACAAAATATTGACACTCTGAGCCCAATTTGGACATTTTCACTTAGGGGTGTACTCACTTTTGTTGCCAGCGGTTTAGACATTAATGGCTGTGTGTTGAGTTATTTTGAGGGGACAGCAAATTTACACTGTTACACAAGCTGTACACTCACTACTTTACATTGTAGCAAAGTGTCATCTCTTCAGTGTTGTCACATGAAAAGATATAATCAAATATTTACAAAAAATTGAGGGGTGTACTCACTTTTGTGAGATACTGTATATAATGTGTTTATAACTGGAATATGAAAAAGCAATATGTCTCTTCGATCACTCCAATCCGTAATTCTGTTACTATACGACTATAGTCTACATCAACAATGCAAATTTTAAATTGTTGAGTAAAAACAGATCAATCACTTGACATAATATGAACAAACATATGTGGATGGTGTAGATTTGAAGTGTGCACGGGATTACTTTGAAATGACACTCCAGTCTGCTCCCAAAGGGATTTTGACCATTGCCTCCTACTTGCAGAGGAAGTTTAAACCAATCACACAATTATTCTTTTTATTTGTACCAGCTAATTATATCTTTTGTAATGAACTTATTTCACAAAATATAAACAAATTAGAAATGGAAACGGCAAACTTTAACAAGATCTAGCATTTGCTTAAGAAATATGAGTGAGTGCAGTGTGAGCATGAACTTTATATCTGACTGCTTGCATGAAAGTATAAAGGGCAGCATTTTGGGGGTCTCTGTGCACACCTTTACTATGGACCTTGGGAAGATTTAAAAGCCTGTTAAATAAATACATTACTAAATTAAATAAAATGTTTTCCTCCATAATCTTTAGAGTAGCAAAAGAAACTACCTGGTTGCCTTTGAAGCTCATACAAAAATACCTGCACATACAACCAAGGGTAAGTTTGTACAATGGAAAAAATAGAGGACCCAGATGGAGCCCCAAGGTACTCCATAGTTTATAGCAGGTTTATAACCAGAATTGGATCATTTCAGTAATTTCAGTGAGCAAATAATATTCACTTGGTTACTTTATGTCTTTGGTTGATGTTCTTTTCCTCGTGGGGTCATGATTAGAACCGAAAGGATCTAATTATTGACACTGATAGGTTGGGATCATCTTAGGGGTCAATCATGTTTTATGAATGGTGTGCTGTTTGCTCAGGTTTATAACTGTGAGGTGGGGTGTTTGAATGCTGTGCGTTAGCATGAAACAAAACGAAATTTATACATCAAGCTCTCTCTCTCTTTTCTTTTCTTTCTTTCTTTTTTTTTTTTAAACCTAAAACTGGTCTGTAAATAAACCATTAACCTCACTGAAAATGAAAGTACTATTGTAGCTAGCTTAATGCCTGGGGAAATGTTATATATAGCTTGGTGGAGGTAAAACCTTTATATAAAACTCTTTTTTTGTTGTTGTATTTAAGTTGTCTTTTTAATAACATATTTATTTTGGCGTGTTTTTACAGTCTTTGTTTACTTGAGTATGTTAGCGCTAAGGCTCTAACCGTTAACTTCCGGTTACGGTCGCATTTATTTAGTCGTCACCAGTAGGCGCCATATCGCTTCCGCTGAAGCATAATTTTTTTTAAGTAGCTGTCAGGTTGTGAAGACAGACTCTCCAGAAATGCTCGCCAAATTAATAGGACAGAAATATCTCTCCATTGGAAAGGCGTGGTAAGTTGTTTCAGCTTGTGTTGCAGACTTGATTGTGTATTATTTTGAGGGTGAGAATTGTTTTCAGTTAGTTAGACAGTGGTGTCCTTGTTGACCTAGCTTGTTGCTAACTGCCATGTTTCGGTCAAGAAGGACAGCGAGGTTCTGGCGTGTTCATGTACAGTACTCTATAATTTAGCATTTTCTCTTAATTTCAGCAGCAATACTCAACTCGACAGGTAATAACATTATGTATTTTAAGTGATAATATCGGATTCCTGGGCTCGCGCACAGGTCAGGTTCAGGACGTCACACCGATTAATGCAGTTGTCTGGATAAAGGATATGAAGGTCTGTGAAGTAGTAATATTAATCTGTGAATTATTATACAGTGAGCAGAACATTTATGGAGACCCCTTCCTGCAGGTACTGTACTGTGCAAAAATCTTTTTAAAAAATGCTGTGAAGGTCTCAATAAAATGTCTCCATACATTATATTATTATATTTTACTGTCACTCTCACTTCTTATTTTTGCATCAAAAACCCAGCAGTTTTGTTTGTTTGTTTGTTTGTTTGTTTGTTTTGTCTATAAAATGGTCTATAATATGCTGCATTCTTTACTGTTGGAAAACCTAATGTTTGGAAATTTAAAAGGTTTTTGTACTGACTTGATATTGTAGAAGTCATAAAATAAAAGGTCTGTACTAAAAATAAAGAATAGGATGCCTAAAACTTCTGTACAGTACTGTATGTGCACAGTATTCAACCATAACGTTACAGCATGATTTTTCATCTAGCGGGCTTTCCTTCTGAAATGGATGACACTGCTGCATCAGATTTAACATTTCTGATCAGACTTACTGAATTGTTTCCTGCCACAGATGATGCGCATGAACTAAGGACACAACTTGTCTCTGATGATTCACATAAGTTGGCAGACTACTGTGAGAATGTTCGTGTCTGATCAGTAATGTCAAACATGAAACATCTTTCGTATCCATAGCAGTTTTGTCAGAATTTTTGCCATCTGGTGGGGTTTTGAAATGATTACTTTTCGAGAAGCCCAAAAAGCCCAGTTGATTTGTTTTGTTTACGTGCGTTACTGCGTCACAGGGTTCCCACGCTGGCTGCATGGGGAGGTGTTGGAGGCATTGCAGTCATCCACTTTACAGACTGGCGATTGATCCTGGATTATGTGCCCTACATCAATGGCAAGTTCAAGACAGACTAGGGGTGTGTGAACTTTTGGGTAAGTGTTGTCTGTTGATTTAGGATGAAAGTTCTGATTGACCCTCGCATGCTGTGTATCATGTCTCAGTGAAGAAGCAGAAATCGGATCACACAAAAGACAACAAAGGTTAAGGGACAGACTCGTTGCTCATGTATCTGAGAAACAACACTGGCATTGACTGTTCCATTGCGTTCATGTTTTTTTTATTTATATATATATAAAATAATAGATAGATAAATAAATTCTTTTAGTGATTAGAACACAGGGGATTCATTCAAATGCCCTGCAACAGGTGCGCTGATGTCCTTCAGAGGGGTAAAAAAAAAAAGTTATGGATTCCTGAGTCTGGCAAGGATCTCCAAATTATTTTGAATACATCATTCCACTGTAAGGGAAATAATCTACAAATGGCGCAGATTTCAAATGACTGTTAATTTGGCCAGGACTGGCCGTCCCAAAAAATTCACCCCAAGAGCAGACCATCTGATGCGAAACGGAGTTTCCAAGAACCCCAAAATTTCATAATAGGATCTGCTAGTAAGTCTCACAACTAATACAATCAGAAAGAGATTGCACAAATTTGACCTGCATGGGGGGTGTGCCAGGAAAAAGCCGTTGCAAGATTAGTTTGCCAATGAGCATATAGGCAAAGACCAGGCCTTTTGGAATAATGTGCTCTGGACAGATGAATCAAAGATAGAGGAGTTTGGCCGCAGTAACAGCAGACATGTTTAGTGCAGATCAAAGACAGCTTTTCAGGAGAAGCACCTCATACCAACTGTTAACCATGGTGGTGGAAATGTTGTGGTTTAGGGTTGCTTCGCTGCCTCAGGGACTGGACAGCTTGCATTCATTGATTCATAGCGAAATAAACTATGAATTCTATATCATATCAAAGAGTGCTTGAAGATAATCTGTCTGAGGCCATCTGTCTGAAAGTTGAAGTTGAACCAAAAGTGGGCCTTTCAACATGATAATGATCCTAAGCACACTAGCAAATCCACCAAGGAATGGCTCAAAAAGACAAATGAGGGTTATGGAATGGCCCAGTCAAAGCCCGGATTTGAATCCCCTTGAAATATTGTGGGGGGATTTGAAATGGGCAGTACATGCAAGAAAACCCTCAAACATCTTGCAACTGAAAGAATATTGCATTGAAGAGTAGTAAAAAATTTCAGCAAGCCTAGTGGACAATTATGCAAAACACATACAAGAAGTTATTTCTGCTAAAGGGGGCAATACTAGCTTCTGAGGCCAAGGGTGTACTTACTTTTTCCACAGAAAAATATAACATTGATACCTGTTGAATAAATGATTGGAAAAAGCTCAATTTAATTTTGGTTTTGTTCGAGTATATCAACATGTGGTTATGTTCAAGTACTTCAGGAAGGGGTAGGTGTTTAGACGTAGTTTGAAGACCACCAGTGACCCACCTCTTCGGACATCTAGGGGATGTTCATTCCACCATCTAGGTGCTAAAACACAGAAAAGAGTCTTGATGCATGCCTTCCTTGTACCCTGAGAGATGGTGGGACCAGTCGAGCAGTGCCAGAGGATTGGAGGGAGCGTGGTGCAGTACCGGGTGGTAAAATAATATTTATACTGAATCATGTATTGTAAGGACAAAGGGTTTATGTCTTGAAGCTTTTCAACATGGTGCACATTACTGCCACCTGGTGTTCAGCAGTGATGTACTGCGTAATGTAATGCCTATTCATGTACTCTGTCCTGGCAGCTAATGCAGCAAGGTATAGACTGTTTCTAATAATTTCTTTCATAACCTTTATATATATATATATATATATATATATATATATATATATATATATATATATATATATATATATATATATATATATATATATATATATATATAATATACATACATACATACATACATACATACATTTATTGTTACATACAACTTTGTGGAACATCCCCAAAACAAGGTAATAAGACAGAAAATGCAGTTGTTACCGAGAAATCTCAACACAACATTCTGAAGATTTCCCAGTGGCAGAAGATGTGAGACTTAACTGTGACTGGTTCACAGTGCTGACACTGGAGGCTCATTCTAAAATTGTTAATTATCTCCTCACAGAAAACTGCAGCACAGCAATGATTGCTTTTCTTAGTTAGATAACAAGGTTTGTTATTACTCTTAGCATCTGCCGTGCAAGTGTCCGTGAGTCAGCAGTTACTATAGAAACAAGATCATATTAGAACAAGTGCATTTAATGTAAAATTCAACAACACCTTCTGAATAATCACAATCGAGAATTCGGCAGCGCTGTGGTATAATTAAGTAAAGGTAACCAGTACCTTCAAACATGTGGTATAGTTGTTTACCAAAACCACGGTTTCCTTGTAAGCCCTTCAAACCCGCAGACCTGTTCTGCTAGGGTTTGTGGGGTTTGATTCAGAATCTAAAGCATTGATGTTGGGTGCTGAACGAAGCGTTAATCAGCTGTTTGTGGCAAAAGGGCTCAAACATCATACAATACTTAAAACTGAAATGCATTTTTTTTTTAAACTTGCTTTGTTGGTTCAAGAAGCAAGAATAACGATTAAAGCATAAGAAGAGTTAAAAAGATGATCTGCAGCAGTATGATCTAAAATGAGCCTCACATCACTGGATAAAGAATAGCCTCATGGTTCCTAATGGAAACTGACACATTGATGTGAATTTGTCTGCAGGTTCAACGCTCTACTGCTGAGTGAAAGATCAAGACGCACTTCCCAACCTGGAGATAACTGAAGATTCATAGCCACAGCTCTGCTGCATGTAATGGGCTCATCACTATCTTTCTTCTGCTTAACAGTGCTAATGGATATATGATTTACTTTTGAGACAGTCTGTTTCTGTTGTTGTTTCACATTACTTTGGTTGTAAATGTAAAATTATGTGATTATTATTATTATTATTATAATAATATGAATTCTGACCTAACACAAATTACAACCTCAAACAACTTACTACATAATGGATTGTTTTTCTTCCTCCAGAGGTATTTCCCTGAATAAACAATCTGTGTGATTGATTACAATTATGGAACAAATTCTCTGTGCATTTGTCTGTAGTCCTTCCACATACACCTCTGGATGTTTAAAGAAGCATTACTGTATACTAATACATGACTCCTACTAACATGGGTTTACTGACTGTTCTTGTCAATAAATATAAAGAACAAAACTTCTACTGCAGTGTTAAGTGCTATAAAGATTAATGTGATGAATGGATCATTGAAAAATACACTGATCTGCCATAATAGTAAAACCACTGACAGGTGAATCGAATAACATTGATTTATCTTTTTACAGTGGCAACTGTCAAGGGGTGAGATACAGTATATCAGGCAGCAAGTGAACAATTGGTTCTCCAAGTTGAAGTGTTGGAAGCAGGAAAAATAGGCAAGCATATGGATCTGAGCGACTTTGACGAGGGCAAAATTGTGACTGCTAGATGATTGGGTCAAAGCATCTCTTGTGGGGTGTTCTCGGTATGCAATGGTTAGTACCTACCAAATGTGGTCCAAGGAAGGACCACTGGTCTGATGAATCATGTTTTCTTTTACATCATATGGACGGACAGGTGTTTGGAAGAGATGGCACCAGGATGCACTATGGGAAGAACGCAAGCCGGTGGAGGAAGTGTGATGCTCTGGGTAATGTTCTGCTGGGAAAACTTGAGTCCTGGCACTTATGTGGATGTTAGTTTGTCACGTCCCACTTACCCTAAACTTTGTTACAAACCAAGTACACCACTACATGGCAACGGTATTCCTAATGGTAGTGGCCTCTTTCAACAGGATAATGTGCCCTTCCACACTGCAAAAACTTCAGGAATGGTTTGAGGAACATGACAGAAAGTTCAAGGTGTTGACTCGGCCTCCAAATTCCCCAGATCTCAATCCGATCTAGCATTTACGGGCTGTACTGGACAAACAAGTCAGATCCATGGAGATCCCCAAGTCACAACTTGCAGGACTTAAAGGATCTGCTGCTGATGTCTTGGTGGTAGATACCACAGCACACCTTCAGAGGTCTTGTGAAGTCCCTCCTCAACAGGTCAGAGCTGTTTAGGCATCACAAGGGGGACCTACACAATATTAGGCAGGTGGTTTGAATGTTATGGCCGATAGGAGTATATTAAATTATAGTGGTTTTATAGCAGAATGAAAAGATTTTTTTCTGCTGGTGTTGCATTGTGGACAGCAAACAATAACAGTGTGTTAGTATCATCATACCCTTCCACAGATTTATTCTATAATCTTCAATAGAATAGAATATGTGTATCGTCTGAAAATGGCAGTAGCTGACATTTGGAGCTGAAAATCAATTTTACTTATGTATTAAAGATTTTAAATATGGATTCATTCTCCAGTTTGATCCTGAGCTCAGGTCTGTGTGGAGTCTCACATGTTCTCCCCATGTCCATGTGGGTTTTCTCTGTGGTTCTCTGTTTTTTCCCCAAAACATGCTGGTAGGTAGATTGCCTCAAAGGTGCATGTGGACTGTGATTTACTTTTGTCCCATCCTGGGTATATTCCTGCCTTGTGCTCACTGGTCAGATCAGGCTCTGGATCCACCAGGAAACACAAAAGACTACAGATAAATTAATAAACAAACAGAGACTTGTTAGTTTGATTACATATTCCTTTCTTTTCATGATTTCATGCCATTTTAGTGGCCCTTGAATATGTTGACAAGATAAAACTGTTAACATTCCCTTCAAATGCTATTGAGCTTTAAATAATGGTATATTTTGTGTATGGGTGCATTCTGTAGCGAAATTCATATCTAATTTACATATTATTTATTAGCTTATTTTATTAAATATAAAAAATATAAAAGGTGTGCGTTAAAGCTGACACCTAGATGAAGACTTTACAGTTGGTTGTGTGACTGTAAGTCATTCCCTTCAAATGCTATTGAGCTTTAAATTATGGTATATATTGTGTATGAGCCCATGCAGTAATAAAATACATGGCAATTTTTATATATGATTTAATAGTTTTTGTTAAATATCAAAATTCTAAAAGGTGTGCATTATAGATGCCAGCTACATGAACACTTTACAGTTGGTTATATGACTGTAAGTCATTCCCTTCAAATGCTATTGAAGTTAGAAACGTGTTTAACAATGTCGTATGTAACTTTAGAGACGGTCCCTTAATTTCCGCATATCTGCGAATATCGAACGTTCAACGACAACCCAACTTTATTCCAGTACTATTACGTTTGTATTGTTCCAAAACAGGAAAGCAGTGTTCACAGAGTCGACTCACACGAGGCGACTCACTTATGGCCCTTAATTCCGTTCCGTTCTATGGTGTCGAATCAGTGAACTAGGAGTCGACTCAGTGTGAGAAGCGGGTAGGGGGGGTCATAAGGTGAGAAGAGCGGCGTGTGATATAAAGAAGGGACAATTCAACCAGCATCACATCCCAAATTTATTTTCGGTCCAGTTCTGCAAGCCCAACTCTGCTGGGAAGCATGGAGAGGAAAAGGTGGGAGTGCTCGGCTCTCCCAAATGGTTGGAAAAGGGAAGAAGTGACCAGAAAGTCGGGCTTGTCCGCGGGGAAAAGCGATGTCTATTATTTTAGGTACTGTTGCTGGATTAGCCAGTGGAGATAAAAGCTAGCTAGCTTAGCTGGACAACGTTGCTAGCTGTCGGGAGGGGAGCATTACCAACATTTACGATTAAATTAATAGATACCTAACCGTTATATTTATACATAGAATTTCAAATAGTAAAACTACGTTACCGTAATGCTCGCTCAGTCTTTGTTATCTGATACTATTATAACTGTGCACGGGCTTTTTAGCTAATTTAGCTAGCTGGCACGCGAACCTGTGTTGTTAGCAATATTGGTAACGCTAGCTAACTTTTAGCTACCCTTAAAGACGGCTTTGTTATGAACTTTTAGTGGTTCCCTTCACATTTAACTCGAGTTCTCTCTAAACTTTACTGATTTAATTTAGCGACTTAGCTGACTAGTTGTAAGCATTTGCTATCAGTTTAGCTAGTTTTGCAGCTTTTGTTTGAGCTGACATGAATAACCTAGTTAGTAGCAACAGCAGTGTGTCAACAAAATGGGAAGAAGATGCAAAATGAGCTCCAAACGAGAGATTGGACGAAATAGAATAGATTTAACGCTACAGTAAGCTCGGTGATAAAATAATTGACTGATAATTGTAGTTTTTATCCAGCGCATTATGTGCTGAATTGTCAAACACATGGTCCAACCGACTGCAGAAGAATTAAAAGGACCTCAAAAGGACAGCTTCATCTTTCAGATTGCTTAATGTTTCTATTTTTGTTTGGTTTTGGTTCAATTTGACACCAATTTCATTTAAAGCTCATTTACATGCTTTTATCTTTAATTTTTTTTTACTCAAATATCACTACTTTTACTTTTCTGTCTTATGTAATGCTTGCATCTTCCAGTTGTAGTGTCTACATTCCCTCTTTGACCCCACTGTCTTTCTCTCTGCCCACAGTCCCACAGGAAAGAAATTTCGGAGTAAGCCCCAACTGGCCCGTTATCTCGGCAACTCCATGGACCTGAGCTCCTTCGACTTCCGTACTGGCAAAATGATCATGAGTAAACTGAACAAGAGCAGACAACGCCTACGCTACGAGCACAGCAGTCAGAACAAGGTAAGTTACAGACATTCGCCAGTCATTCTGCATATAGCATAGCGAAATAAATGTAGCGAACCCCTTCAGTGCTACGTTACACGTTTCAAAATAAGATGCATGGTTCTTCATATGAAGAACCTGCAAACACAAGGTAGAACCTTAAATATAATGAAGAAATGCCACAAATACAAATATTAAAAAGGATTATAATACAGCGGTGGTGATTTGTACTATTTATATGTAAAAGAATGGCCAGCTGTTTTAGGAATAATAATAATAAGCGGATGGATTGATTGTCATGCGGGGAATGGGAACATACCTTGGGGCTGGTATCTGCCGGTCCAACCAAAACCATTTGGGCGACCTGGACTTCGCTGATGACATTGCCCTGTTTGAGGAAGATGAGAAGAAACTGTAGTGTTGGCCTCAGGATAAGTGCTGAAAAGTTGAAGATCATGCGCATGTAGAACGCCACGGGTAGAAATATCGCATCAGGAAAGTGACTGCTGTCTTTCGGAGGATGAACAATATCTGGTTCTTGCCATCCTTCTCCCTGAAGATCAAGCTCCGCCTGTTTACCTCCATCGAGGTACTGATGGTGACCTACTCCAGTGAGACCTGGAAGGCATCAACAAGAAGCTCGATGTCTTCCAGCAGAGAGGCCAATGCCGAATCCTTAAGATCCAATAGTACGATCATATCAACAATGAAGAGGTGCTCCGAAGGGGTGGCACGTCCAAGCTCCACATCATTGTCGCTCACGGGAGACTCGGAATGGCTGGCAACGTCCTCCGAATGGAAAACCATCGGATCCCAAAGACCGCAACGGCATAGATACCACCAGGCGCCAAACGTCAAGGAGGACGCCCCCGAAACACATGGAGAACGACATATTTCCAAGACCTGTGAGCATTGAACATCACATGGGATGATGCCGAGACCCTGGCTGGAGACCGGAAACTTTAGAGAGAACTTACTGCCCGATATGCTACCTAGTATGGGAGGATCTAAGTCTAAGTAATAAGATGATGATACTGTGAGACAATGCTGTTTGAACTGTGAACGTATTCTGTATTATATTTCTCATTTTTTAGCTTGGTTCCTAAAGAAACGTTGTTTTGACGTATTTAGTTTTCTGAGTTTTCTGAAGTGTTAGGCCTTCACATAATCAATTACCAGGGGTGGACAAATAGCTTAGGATTACATATAACTGTGCTATTTATTTATTTGTTTGTTTGTTTGTTAATTACATTCATAGTTTTCCAGCAGAGAAGTCAATAGCGAAGAGGGTTTTTGCGTCTTATGGTTCTTGATTGAGAGAACAAAAACATACTGGTGACCTCTAGCCTACTGAGCCGTTGAGCAACTATGAATAAAAATCGTCTTGTCCCAGATGCCCAGGCTACTGATTTGTCCACCACTGAATTATATAATGCTGTCAGTGAAAGCTTGCAGTCTATCTTGTAGGACTAAAACTGTTACTAAAACAAATTTTTTTCTTTCATGGTTCTTTTTTAAGGGTAAGCCTGATTTAAACACCTCTCTACCGGTGCGACAGACCGCGTCCATCTTCAAGCAACCTGTCACAAAAGTCACAAACCATCCGAACAACAAAGTGAAGACAGACCCGCAAAAAGCTGTTGATCAGCCAAGACAGGTAACCATACAACTCTTAGTCTACCTGTACATCAGAAGTTGCTTCAGTTTAAAAAGGAAAGATGCAATGTGTTTATGATGTTACTAATACAGTAAGTTAATACAACCTCACATCAGTGTGCCGGATTTTGGCTTAACCTTACTTGCTTAAGATTTGGGCCTGTTTCTGCCCCCTTACAGCTCTTCTGGGAGAAGAAGCTAAGTGGACTGAATGTGTATGACATAGCTGAGGAGTTGATGAAGACTATGGATCTTCCCAAAGGCCTTCAAGGTGAGGAAATGCATGGAAAATGTAAGGATTAATTCTACAAGATATTTATCAATGACATCATTCATAAGTGCTGATCTGAACCAGATAAAGGTGTGTAATTTTCCCCACTCACTACAGAGAGCCTAGAATAACACACCACAGTCTGCAATAACATGACAATTACCAGGTTTAACTATTACTATTTAAACTATTGCTGATGGAGGTCTGTGTTTGGCTGTGAATACAAAATACCAATAGCTCACATACTTGGGCAATTTGTTTTAAATTACAACCACAGATTTCACTGCTAATTATTGATCCACCCCCATTTAAAGCGAATCCAACACAAAAAGTATTTGTGTGCACACACAATCTCTAGCTACGGCTCATCTCTCTCGCTCACCTATATACCTTCTGAAAGATGCAGCATTATGCTATATTTATCCCAGTGTGTCCAAAATGTGCCCACACACTCATTTCATTTGAATGAAAACCTACCAGACGGTAAAATGCTAAACGGCATCTGTGTACTGTAATTTAAATGGCTTTTAATGACTGCAAACAAGTGTCGTGTCGTGTTTGGATTTTAAATTGTGTAATGTCTGAAAGTGTCCTCCACTGCAGGGGTCGGCCCAGGCTACTCAGATAAAACGCTGCTGTCTGCCATCGCCAGTGCCTTGCACACCAGCAGCGCCCCCATCACAGGCCAGCTCTCTGCTGCTGTGGAGAAAAACCCCGGAGTCTGGCTCAACAGCACGCAGCCCCTCTGCAAGGCTTTTATGGTGACCGATGAGGACATCAGGTACACTCGTACAAAACAAGACTGTGTGTTTGATACTAAAAGTATATCCTGTGGCTGTGCAAGTTAGTTGTGTACATGTAGGAGTATTCTGCACTACTGTAGTGGTCTGAGCTGTTCTAACACCCTGTTTCTATTCCAGGAAGCAGGAGGACCTGGTGTACAACGTGAGGAAGAGGCTGGAGGATGCTCTCATGGCTGACATGCTGGCTCAAGTAGAAGAGACCACCAGCGACACAAAGTCGGTGAAGGAGGAGACCAACGGCAGTGATGAAATGGAGACACTATAGCCACGGTAAGAAGCCATGGACCAGGTCTCTAATAGCAGTGTCTTATTGTTTAAAGTCAGTAGGTTGCTCAACTACTGATGAATATGCAAACACTGCCTTTTCACTGCTTCTAACAAACAACTGACAGTAGTCCGTCATTTCCAGTGGAGTCACATGGGGGCTATGGGGAGCACTGACTGATTGTCTGTCTGAGGATGCTGTATTTTGGCAGTATTTGACCAAGGCAGAAAATGAAGTGTTAAATCTAACGCTTTACAAATAATTGGACAGTGAATAAAAAGACATTGCTCTCTGATGCCAGTCTGGTGGGGTGCTCAAAAAATGGGGAAGTTGGTCTCAGGGGAAAATGTTTGAATATGTCTGGTGTGCACTGTCCTGTAGTATATTTCTGTTTTGTAGCTCTAAATGATTTACACACCTGATTTTCATGACCAGTAATATTAACTTATATAAGTTAACAAGTTATATTCGGGACCATCAGTTAACCCTTTATTTTTCATGGGTGATTTCAGTTTCTAATATAATCTCTGTCTCCCTCACCCTAGATTGCAGTAATGTTCTCCTGTGCTGACCTACAGGATATTAACCAGGACATAAAAGCTCATGCTGTCTCTTTGATGGAAAAGTAACACTTCCTACTTTTTGCAGTGACCCTCCAATTGAACTATGAAACTTTCTTTCTCACAGGCAGTTTCTAGGAACTTTTTCACCTTTTGTAATTTTATAAAAAAAAACATTTTGGTTTGTTTTAAATCTGTCCAAGTTGATGTCTTGCCATACTCCAACTACATGTTCTCACAAGCACAGAGTATGCGTTAAGTGCTATCTGCAACGTGTCACGTGACCTCATGATGAGAGCTTTTTGGTTAGACTATGCTAGATAGGAAGTTTATGCAACCCTGGGTTCTTGTCAAGTGAATTGTCAACCTTGTGATACGATTATACTCATCGAGGGGGTTATAAACTCAATAACGGTTAGGACGAAACGTAAAATATAGGCATACAGATAGAACCACTCCCTGTCAATTAACTCTGAAATAGGTTGACATCCCTGGAACTAATCTTTTCATTATTGGTGCTTTTCTTTTCTGTTCTGCAGGTCATTACTACGTTGTGTGTCGTTCTTCTTGTTAGTGAGTTTTAACGGCTAACAGTTATACAGTTAATATACAGTAACTACAGTAATATAAGAAATGGTGGCTCTAAATTTTTTTAAACACTTAGTGTTAAACATATTCCCCTTAAAGTGCCAGACAGTGACGTGTTAAAACTCTAAAATTATTCATGCGCAAAGGGCTTCAGGTGACTCCAGATCAAGACTGTTAATAAGGTAGTTCTTGTCCACATTGCACTTATAATAACTACCAGGAAGATATTTCATTTCAAAGATCATTTGTAGTGTACAGTCCTCTCTGCTTTTATGATTATAACCAAAAATGGTTCTGAACACCGTTTAAAAGGCATTGCTTTCCAACACATGACATTTCTTCTCAATTATCAGGCTTTGTATTTTGTAAAATTGAGGCTAAATGTCCAACAGGTTCTTGGTGGACATTTTATTATTGCTGTGTAAAGAAAGTGTGTATACTAAAACCAACCTGTTATTTGGTGCTGCTTATTCAGTAGGTCATTTGTTTTCCACAAATATAGTGCTTTTTTTTTTTTTTTTTTTTTTTTGCGGAACCACAAATTAAGTTTGTACAAAAAGCTATGACTAGCATTGCCAAAAGCTCAGGGCAGATGTGGTGAGTCTGTTTAGAATTACGGACGTTTAGTCATCATTAGACAAACAGAAAATGAAATGTTACTATGCTAAATAGAATGCTGCTTAGCCACAAAAGGCAAGAGAGACAAAAGGTTGAAAATGGGTACTGCTTTGTTGACCAACTCTGTTATGAAATCCAATTCATGAATGATGATTAATTCCCCTCGTCCATGTCGATGTCACAGTTTTTAGCAGGAAATCTGATTAAGGAAGGACTGTTTTTTTGTTGACTTTTTATCAGTGGCCCGTATTCACGTTTTATATGTATACTTTTTGTGTGTGTGTGTGTTGGTTTTTTTTTTTTGGAATACAATTATTTTACATATAAGCTGTTTGATGCTGTCAAAGCTAAATTAAATTAGATTTTGTATTTTATAAAGCTAGTTATTTTGTCTGATTGGGGTTTCACTTTTAATAAATGAAACTTTATGCAGTCTTGGGTGCTTAAGATGATTTGTTTGAAATGGGCTTAATTTTGTACATTTTGAGTAATAAAATGAATCTTTTGATCAAATTAACTGTGGTTTGTGATTGGTTTCAGGTAGAAATGTCGTTAATATTGAAATCTAGAAATGTAAAAGAAAGATGCAAGATGAAATAATGTGCAAAAATATTGGAGTGAAGGTGTTATGGTCTTGTCTCTAAAAATTGCACTTGGAGAGGAATGTATTGAGATCCAAGCTACAATGATGTGTGGCCTGTAATTTTCTCAGTACTTCTGTTTATTCTCTAAATGGTCTGCACTTACAGCGGTTTTATCCAAAGCACTTTACACTGTGTCTCATTCACCCATTCACACACATTCACACACCAGTGGTAGCAGAGCTGCCATGCAAGGTGCTAACTTGCCATCCGGAGCAACTTGGGGTTCAGTGTCTTGCCCAAGGACACTTAGGTATGTGGAGTCGTGTGCCGGGAATCAAACCGCCAACGTTACGATTAGTGGACAACCTGTTCAACCACCTGACCAACAGCCGCTTAGAGAACTGATCTTGTTAGAATTTTTTTTATTTATTTGATGGTTGCAACACGTCTCAAAAAAGTTGAGACAGGGGCAACAAAAGGCTGGAAAAGTAAGTGTTACTAAAAAGAAACAGCCGGAGGAATATTCTGCAACTAATTAGGTTAATTGGCAACAGGTCAGTAACATGATTGGGTATAAAATGAGTATCTTAGAGAGGCAGAGTCTTTCAGAAGTAAAGATGGGATGGAATCTGGATGGAAGCATATGTTGCTCTAAAACCTGTATATACTTTTCAGCATTAATGGGGTTTTTCCAGATGTGTAAGCTGGCCATTCCATAGGCACTAATGCACCACCATACCATTAGAGATGCAGGCTTTTGAACTGAGTGTTGATAAAAAGCCGGATGGTCCCTCTCCTCTTAAGTTTAGAGGATGTAGCGTCCATGGTTTCCAAAAAGAATTTCAAATTTCGATTCGTCTGACCACAGAACAGTTTTCCACTTTGCCTCAGTCCATCTTAAATGAGCTTTGGCCCAGAGAAGACTGTGGCGTTTCTGGATCTTGTTCACATATGGCTTCTTCTTTGCATGATAGAGCTTTAACCAGCATTTGTGGATGGCATGGCAAACTGTGTTCACAAACAATGAGTTCTGGAGGTGTTTCTGACCCCATGCACTGATTTCCATTACCGAATCTGCCTATTTTTAAATGCAGTGCTGCCTGAGGGCCCTGAAGATCACACACAGCGCCCTGAAGTTATTCACCCTTGTCCCTTGCTCACAGAGATTTCTCCAGATTCTCTGAATCTTTTGATATTATGTACTGTAGACAATGAGATATTCATAGTCTTCACAATTCTATGTTGAGGAACATTATTCTGAAATTGTTCCACAAATTTTAGACGCAGTTTTTCGCAGATTGGTGAACCTCTGCCCATCTTTACTTCTGAAAGACTCTGCCTCTCTAAAATACTATTTTTATACCCAGTCATGTTACTGACCTGTTGCCAATTAACCTGTTTAAACTGTTTATTTTTAGTAACACTTACTTTTCCAGCCTTTTATTTGCCCCGTCCCAACTTTTTTTAGATGTGCTGTGGCCATCAAATTCAAAATTACCTTATTTTTTTCTTAAAATGGTACGTTTCCTCAGTTTAAACATTTGGTATGTTTTCTATGTTCTATTGTAAATAACATATGGGTTTATGAGATTTTCAAATCCTTACATTCTGTTTTCATTTACATATATTTACATTTTACACAGCATCCCAAGTTTTTTGGAATTGGGGTTGTAATATTGGTGATGTCAGTTACTTGATGTCTGCAATGTCAGTGACTCAATATAACATTGGTAGTGTCAGTTACTCAATGTTGTGTCTGCAATGTCATTACTCTATATAATTTTGGTCGGTTACTCCATACAATATTGGTAATGTCAGTTACTCAATATTGTGTCAGTTACTCGATAAAATATTGGTAATGTCAGTTACTTGATATAATATTGGTAATGTCAGTTGCTTGATATTGTGCCTGCCATGTCAATTACTCGATATTGTTTCTGCAATGTCAGCTACTCGATATTGTGCCTGCAATGTCAGTTACTCTATATAATGTTGGTAATGTCAGTTACTCGATATAATATTGGTCATGTCAGTTACTCGATATTGTTTCTGCAGTGTCAGTTACTTGGCATTGTGCCTGCAATGTCAGTTACTCGATATTATTTCTGCAATGTCAGTTACTCGATATTGTGCCTGCAATGTCAGTTACTCGATATAATGTTGGTGATGTCAGTTACTCGATGTTGTTTCTGCAATGTCATTTACTTGATATTGCCTTGGCAGTGCCTGCAATATCAGTTACTCGATATTGTTTCCACAATGTCAGTTACTTGATATTGTGTCTGCAATGTGAGTTGCTTGATATAATATTAGTAATGTCAATTACTTGATATTGTGTCTCTAATGTCAGTTACTCGATTACCTGTGGCTGAATCACAGCCGTGTTAATTCAGGATAATAATAAAATTCATGATAATAAGTCTTGCTTATGCAATATTGGAAATCATAATGCTACAGCACATAAAGACATCCTATACAATCACATGCCTCCAACTTTGTGGCAACATTTTGGGGAAGGCCCACATACCTTTGGCCATATTGTGCAACATGATATATAGGTTTGTCCCCAAACTACAAACAGCAAAACAAAAGCAAAACAAAAACTGTTTGATGATATTTCATGTCTACAAAAAATTATTTTTTAAATAAAAAAATCCCATTTTATATATATATATATATATATATATATATATATATATATATATATATATATATATATACACACACACACACACACACACACAATATAATATTAATATAATAATTATATATATGTATAGAATGGGATTTTTTCTATTTGTTAAGATTAAGTACAAATTTTTTAAACATTAACTCAACTGCTTCCAGTCAGTTGGTAATTATATATTTTTTAAATCCCGAAAAGATATCCAGATACTATTTCCATTCCATGATATCTCAGAAAGGAGTTTTGTGTCATAGTTTATCACGATGTCGATATTATATCATCATATCTCCCCAGCCCTACTCAAAAGTCTACACTGACTTTCTGTATGAACTTGAAATCGGGTCAACATGTAACGTTAAGTAATGCATCTACAAGAGTGATTATCTAGAAGATTATCTACGATTTTTCAACACAGCTCGTGATGCGTCTCTTCGAGTTGTTCATGACTTAAAAAACAGACTTTTTAAAAAAGAAAGCGAATCTGATTTCAAGCTGTAACGATGATAACGCTCGCGGTTTGAACATGACCGGGTGTAGCCGGGACGCGCATGCGCACTCGCGTTGCTGATGTAGGCGCCTACCGCGTGGCCTTTGAACTCCATTGTTGTGTCGCGGGTGACGTCAGCGCCTTGTGCGCGAGAGACTGGCAGGCAGAGAGCGGCGTCGCGTGCGCCTGGCTAGACAAAGGCGGCGGATTGCAGGCAGCGGGAGAGACGAGACGCTGCTCCTCTAGTGTGTGTGTGTATATATGTGTGTGTTTTTGGGATTTATACGCTCATGGAAATGTGAAGAATCGTGCCAACGTGTAGCTCTGGTCATGGGAAAGTAGAGATATTCGCGTTTTTTCCGGTGTGTTCACTCTGGCGTGTGCGTTGAATGTTCTTTTAAAAACAAATATTTTCTCCAAACGCCCCCCAAATTAGCACACTCAGCTAACGCTTGTAGCCAGGACTTCAGTGTTCCTTCTCCAGAATCAATAAAGGAGCGGGAGCCAAACAGGTAAATTAAACGCGTGTTCTTCACTTGCATTTATTATTTGAACGATTTGATGGTTGAACTTTACTCGGCGCGGTGCATGCCTGCTGCTTAGACTGTTACCCACAAACAAAGGCGGCGACAACGTGACTTACCGCCTGTATGCTAGCCGGCTAAAGCTAGTTCGCTAACAACAAAATGCAGCGTCCTTTCTGTTGTGTTTTATTCGGGCGCGTTTATCATTCCGCGGTTATTGAAGAAACTCGATCATGTCTGTAAGTGTCACGCGCGTTGTTTAAGAATTAACACCGATAATAATATCAGATTTGTCCTACTGTGTAAGTTACTAACTCATGCTAGCTGGTGATGTAGCTGATGCTAAGCTACTTTGCTAACCGCTGCTGGATGAAGAGAAAGAAACAATAAGGACAAAGCAGGAGGGAGTTTTTTTTTTTACTCTAGTGGCATGAAGTAGACGTTGATTTGGGACGTTTTTTAGCAGGGTTGTGAATTGTTGTGTGGTTTTATTACTAGAGTTTTTAAAAATGTTTATTTATTGCGTTGTTTTGTGTGTTTTTTTCCGCGCAGAAAGCAGTTGACCATCCCGTCTAATGCTCATCCGCGGGCAGCATGCCTAGCCCCCTGTTCCACCCAGAGATCATGGACCACGACGCGGTAGTAAGCGCGCAGCAGACCGGAGTCGCGCTGCCCGGAGAACCGGAACCGGAGTCCCGCGACGAGGAGCACCAGGAAGCGCTGCGCTTCGCCATCGATCAGTTCTCGCTCATGGCGCTGGATAAAGTGGACTCCCTGGACGGGACCACGACGGGCAGCGTGTCCGAGAACTGCAACGGCGTCGGAGGAGGAGTTGGAGGAAGCGGCTACGTGGACCTGCCGCTGCTCGACCATCCGGGAGGCTCCCGCGGCTCGCCCTCCTCCTGCTCGCCGTCTCCGGAGTACTACGGCACAGGGGGCTACCACATGGCCCCGCACACACACCCCGTGTTGGGAGACCAGAATGCCGCGCTGTGCAACCGCAAGAGGAGTGTCAACATGACCGAGTGTGTGCCTGTGCCCAGCTCGGAGCATGTCGCTGAGATCGTTGGGAGGCAAGGTGGGTTAAGTGACCATTTCCAGCCTTTGTGATTGCACACGGACTGCCCTTTGTTCCTCCAGGAGTTGTTTATGATGAGTCCAGCTGTCATGGCACACCGTGATATCGGTGCTTTATAGCAACTATTGTTTAAGTTGTTTTAATTTTTTAGGTTTAGAAGTGTATTGGAGAGGCGATATTGTATTGCATGCTCCTGTGTTCTTGGGGCAGATGGAGGGTCGGGGGGAGGGGAGACTCGGGGGTCAGACAAAGCAGCACAGTCTGCACATGCCTAACCAGTCTGTCCCTCCACCCAAACAAAAGAAACACATAGACCGACACTCTTTTACGGCACACTCGGTCGAGGCCAGGCACCAAACCCTTCCTGAAACTCATTTTATCACCCGTATCATTGATAAGTTGGTGTTTATGGTGTTATTTCTCGACAGAAACGGCTGCTGTTATGTTATGCTAGAGCAGGGCCAGTCAGTCAGGGCGGTATCAGACTGTCCTCGCGCTGCACTGAATTCGATTCCACCGCCGTGGATATTGCACTAAATCATTAGACGTGTTTATATTGATTATATTTACGTTATGCTCAACATCGGTGCGGACCCGAGAGCTTGGCTGAGGCACGTGCGTGCTCGCGGCGCTTTATCGCTTTGTTCTCTTTGTTTGAAAGTGCCATGCTTTCTGCCTCGGACGATGACATCACAGCGCGCGCACGCGATTGGCTGCGCGAGGGAAGGCAGCCATATTTAAAGAAACAGTACACCTTTTACCTCAGAAGAGCTGCTAATGAACGTGAGCATCGGATTGGTTTCTCTTTTCTAGGGGTTCACAAACTTTTTTTGTAGCCCTGCGGATTTATCTCAGGGCACATTCGTTTAACGAACCTAATCATATGTCCATATATATCGTTTTTTGTAGTTTTAAACTTTTTATTTTTTTTTATTTTTGTACTTTTCTCACATTGTGTAGAAGCATCAGATAAACAACACTCTTAGAATTACACTCGCATTCAAATTATTTGCATTATTTATGTTTAAATGGTTAACCTTTATATTAGGAAATAAACACATTTCCATAGTGTGACTGATCTACTGAACTCGTTTCATTCAAGTGACTATATAATTAGGCCGAGAACTGTATTAACTATGATTATAACAATAGGGGTTGGTGATTGTGATCGGTCATTACTATTAATCATTAAATGATGGTGTTGAATTCTAATAAATAAAACAGTAAATAACAGGATGCTTGGATGTACATCACACACCCCATTTTAAGAACCATGGCACTAAAGGAAGATGGATCATTAAAAAAACAAACGAACTAAAGTTTGTTTTAATAGCCGTTATATTCCCTCTATATATAATTTTCACTCAGCTGTGCATATACCATTTGTGTTGTTTATATTGATCGTCATTGAGATGAAGAGAAGATAAATTGTGCTTGTTACTTGTTTGATATAAATTCTAATCTTGAAAACCCACCATATGCCAACATGAATAAATCATGAACAAAACCAAGGCTTAATATGTTTGCTTAATAGCTCTTGAAAGCCCTGTTAAGTCTTTGTTTTATTTATTGATTTTGAAGTTTGCCTTTCTGAATGTTGTAAAGTATGTGCAGTGCACAGAACTGTTATAATAATATTGGACTTAAATAAGTAGAATCTACTGCTAGTGGAATAAACATGTTCAGCATAATGGCGAACTAATTAAAAGCACAGTGGTGTTCATATATTTGTGCCATGATTTCCTTAGGTCTCAACTGCTGCCATATGTTTTTTTGCTTGTAGGTTGTAAGATCAAAGCCCTGCGAGCAAAGACCAACACTTACATCAAGACCCCGGTGAGAGGTGAGGACCCTGTGTTTATAGTGACGGGCCGCCGCGAGGACGTGGAAATGGCCAAGCGTGAGATTATCTCTGCAGCTGATCACTTCTCCATGATTCGTGCGTCTCGCTGCAAAGCCGGGGGAAATGGAGGTTCTCTTCCTGGGCCGCCACACCTTCCTGGCCAGACTACTATCCAGGTGCGTGTGCCCTACCGTGTGGTGGGCCTGGTGGTCGGGCCTAAAGGAGCCACGATCAAACGTATCCAGCAGCAGACTCACACATACATTGTGACACCGAGTCGAGAGAAGGATCCTGTGTTTGAGGTGACGGGCATGCCGGAGAACGTCGACCGGGCACGTGAGGAGATCGAGACACACATCACGTTGCGCACCGGCGCATTCGTAGACCTGCAGGGCCACAACGACTTTCACACCAACGGCACCGATGTCAGCCTTGAAGGCCTTGGCGCGTTGGGGCTTGGGAGCACGCTTTGGGGGCGCGGAAACAGCTCTGGTCACCATACAGCACCCCCGCCTCCTCCACCACCTCCTCCTCCTCTCCCTCTCTCCATGCACCACTCAGACCGCAAGCTCTCCACAGCATCCTATCACAACGGTGGTCTGGGTTCAGAGCCGTACCCGAGCAGCCGCCGGCCCACAGACAGCGCTAGTCCTACCAGTCCATTTAGCACGGGTAGTGGTGGAGGCACTTTCACCTTCAATAACGACCCCGCGCCTGGCATACCCCCCACCTCCGATGAGCTTGGCTTTGAATTCAGCACCAGCAACATCTGGGCACCACTGGCCAACGGCAATAAACCGGCACAGCCTCTCCGGCGCAACAGTAGCGGCCTGAGCGGGGGCACAGTCACACCACGCCTCTCACCCACACTGCCTGGCGATGGCTCGGCGCTGGAGCACCCGTTGGCACGGCGGGCACAAAGCGACCCGCTCAGCACACTTTCCTGGCTTCACACGGGCTCGTCGTTCTCAGGAGGAAGCAGCAGCAGCAGTGGTGGCAGCACCACGGGCTACTCATCCTGCTCTGCCTCTTCGCTTCCTGGCGGCTCACCTACCGACTCAGAGGGTGGTGGAAGCGTAGGTGCTGCATCTGGCATGTTGGGCCGCTTGAAGGCTGGCACCCTGGGCAGCATGATGCCAGGCGGCGGCAACAGGGACTGCTTCGTCTGTTTTGAGAGCGAGGTCACAGCCGCTCTTGTTCCCTGCGGCCACAATCTGTTCTGCATGGACTGCGCTGGGCAAATCTGCCAGTCACAGGAGCCCGAGTGCCCTGTATGCCACACCCCAGCCACGCAGTGCATTCGCATTTTCTCTTAATGGCACACAGTCACCGGGGTGCTGTTATCCCAAGCCCTGAAGAACAACCCCACTATTTAGAAAGTCTACAGTAAACTATAAGGAGCGAGGAAGATGTGTACCTGCCTACATAGGATTGATAATAATTACTATATTATATACGACACTATTCTGATGTTGATTTATTATTAACTAATAATAACTATGATGATAATGTCAATATTATAACTGACTCGTGTACTTACGCCAGGCTGTGGAATCAGCAGGTCAGCAGTGTACTTTATTTTTCCTTTGAGATGGACGAGAGGGATAGAAACCAGTGTCTTATCTATCTTTAGGCATTAATTTGATCTACCGCCGATGAGTCTGTCCATGTATTATACATTCCCCTCCCCTTCATTCTTGCTTCTGAGCAGGTTATTTTTTTGCTTGAGACTTTTTTCTACTTGCAGATATTTTTCGATTTAAGCTGCATAGGTCTGCACTTTTTTCTAAGGGTTCATTTTGAGAACTTTTCGAGAGGGGCGGGAATGCAGTCTGTTTTTAATCCCGCACGTTTTTTGCGTTTTCACAAGAAAAAACAAAACGCAAAGCGCAAGCCTGCGGAGCCTGCACACTCGTCAGACCAAAATAGTACAGAATTATTTGTTTGCTTTTTATTATTATTATTATTATCGATGAAGAATGAAACACTTAATATTTATTCAAGTTAAGAGTTGATATCCAGCATAATGGTTAATGTTCAATATTATGTAGGTAGATAGAGTAGTTAACGTTGCATAAGAAATATCATTACAGTGCTAAGAGGTCGGTGTTCCGCCTGTATTTGTCCTAATCCTAATCTGCAATCCTAAAACACTCGTACTCCGGTCCAGAAGAGGGCGCTATTAGATCCTCGAACTAGAACACACTGTTCCTGAGGACTTGACCCAGGGTGGACATGTCATATACAGTACATTTCATTATCAGACACACACTTTTATTGTGTTTACTGCTTTGATCAAATAAGTTCAGGTTTGTTCATTCCAGTTTCGTTCCCCGTTCCAGCGGGGTCCACTACAGCACCACGGATACGGCGGAGTCACCTTTCACTCCACGGACGACTTTATCTGTTACACTTTTATTGTTCTTTTAGACATTCTTTTCAATTTAGCTGTCTGATTGTTGGAACAGGACTGAAATGTCCTCTCCAACATCACCTTGTTCTGAATTACTGAATTCTAGCATAGGTAGGTTGTAACTTTGCGAGAATATTTCTTCTTACTGTGGATGTGTGTGTGTGTATGTTATGGAGGAGAAAAAGGTGAAGAGTGGGGAATTTTTATTATTTTAGAAATTTTAGTGGACTGTTGTAAATCCATCCCACTTTGTGCACTGCGACACATTGCAATGTTCTTTCGGTCTCTGGCCAGCCTGGAGAAACGTCGGTCTTCCGCCCCTTCCCACAAGGCCTTGCTCTCACTTTGAGGGCGAAGGCTCTTTGCTGTAATCCACACTAGCGCCCAGACCCATTTCTATGTTTTGCCTCTTGCTGTTTTTGTGCTTTGATCGGATGAGTCTTGCACCAGTAGCCCAGTGAATAGTTGTTTTTGTTTATTTTCCGCGACAAGCCATGACACCGTACAGTCTAAAAGGGCTTCCTGTGATAATTCAGGTCTCCTACAGTTACAATAACCAGGATTGAGAACCAATCAGAACCTGGCAGCTATGTTCACCCAGGGCTTCCATTCACTCTTTGCTACATGTCCAAGAGCTGCAGACGAGGTTTAGTTGTAGGGTCGCAGGCCAGAGCTTAGAACCGATGTTTAGACGCAGTGGCTTTGAAACGGAAACCTCTGGAGCCGAGGTTAAGGTCAGGGGTGAGATCTTTATAGTTCTGGTTTACATGGTTTTGTGTTGTCTATTTAGTTTCAGTAATCAGGCGTCTATGGAACAAGCCTCAAAAATGGTCCATAATTTCTCCTGTGTCCCTTTTTGAAGAGTTTTTTTTTTTTTTAGCTTCATCCACGGGTACACAGATACAGAATGTTTTTAAAAGACTCAGTAGTGCCAGTTCACTTTCAGTTCAGAGCTGAGAGCATTTGGTGCCTTGGCGGTGCAGATCACTACTGATGTTCAGTTTGTTTCTGAAGCGCCTGAGAGAATGATTCTGTGTTCGTAACAGGGATCCACCCGCTCTTGTGGTCTTATTAAAACATTTTATGTCATTTTTCCCCCCTTGCTATTGATTGCAGAATGTTACAGAGAAGAAAAGAGGGAAAGAGAATTTTTAAGCATTTGTCCAGAGCATGAGCCGGCAGCGATGACTGACTGACAGATGAATCTTGTTGGACTGAGGTTAGACCTTAGTAAGGTTACTTTTAAGATACTTTGGAAACTACATTTTAAAAGAGGGTTTTGTTCTGGAAATGTACAGTAGCAGAACTGGTTAAAAGGTACAGAATTTGCTCCATGTCAGTAGCGTGTTGTAAACGTCCCTCCAAGTGTGTGCTGTCTGAAGCTCCAGGTGTTTCTCAGCCTAGCGAGGACCAGCATCCTCAGTCAATCCGTCACTCCGAACCTGGACACAGCTGGCACAGACTCGTGATGGAGATTAGTTAGTATGTTTACCCCTTTATCCCTCCCATCCCCTCTTCTTAAAGTTTATAAACAGGGTTTACTATGGAAAGCTCGGAGGGGAGATCTGATTTCGGGCATCAGACTGGCACCAAGCTGCCATACTCCCATAGATCACTTAGCCCTGTAACTCTGCTCTCCTTTCTAGTGTTTTTTTTTTGTTGTTGTTTTTTTTTTGGTGTTGCTTTAATTCTTTTATATGCAGAACCAAAAGTCGTTCCAGTAACAAGGTTTTAGGCCTGACTGTAAATACCCTGAAATACAATCATTGGGATTTTTTTTCCAGCCGTACAAAACTGATAAGTTTAGTAGTTTTTAAAACATTATCATTATTTGTAAGTTAACTATCTGCATGTCTTGAAGCCATCAGGCATTAGCTAATAATTTTTCTAAGGGTTAAAAAAAAAAAAAAAAAGGACAAAAAACTTTTTACACATTTTATTTTTACAATTTATTTGCTTACCTTTAACCTAAATATCCCAGATTATAATGTGACCCTTTTTATTACTGCAAATTTATCTTTATTTTCCATATTTCTGTTTTCCTGTGTAAAACATATAGGCAATTTATAACAAAATGAGAAAATTATTGAAGAAAATTTAAAATTGAAATATATTTTATTTGAAAGTTTATGGACCTTTTAACCGCGAGTCGGAACAATTGTATACACGTTATAATTTGAACTGACTTGACGGTTATAAGAAATGTATCAAGAGTTTTATTTTTTATGCTTCTTTAATAAAAATCTTGTTTTTTGTTTTCATTTTTTACTGTAAAACAATAAACCTCAGTGTCTTGGTGCTTTTCATTTAGGTTACTGTAGATGGATAAGGCATTCGATACAGGCTCGATGAGGAACCGGGGCTCAGCTGGAGGAGTCTGTGTTTATGGCCTGGTCACTGAAAGTGAGATTGCTTTGAGTCTTATGAAATCCACGGAACACAACTTTAAAAAACCGTTGTGTTCAAGTGCCATGTGGTAAATGAAGCTATTATAAGTTTATCATTGGAGTTTTACAGTCAGGAACTTTTTGTTTCTTTAGACATCTGAACTGCAGTCTTTCACGTGGCCGCTAGGAGGCACTGAAACTCAGCAAACACGCACTATACACTATATACTGTCCACTTGTGCCTGGCATGGCATGTTTAAATATATATATATATATATATATATATATATAGTGCGATTTAGTTGCATTTACTAGATTTAATAAATTTGGGTGTACAGAGCGCATAGTGACATTGCACTTACTTAATTAGTGAAATTATTCATTAAATTGATGGTTTAAAATATAACAGTGGTGCTTTGAGACTATATGAATACAATAATTAGTTCTCTTGCCTTTTGCTTAGTCTGTGTTGAGTCTCTGGCTATTGGGAAGTGAGACCATTCCTCAAGAACCACATCTCCATCATGTTTAATTAATCAATGCAAATGGAGACTTGATTTTGTCTTTTGTCTGTTTCAGTTATAAACTCATGGAAGAGATAAGTCATGACTTCCTGGACCACATTTCTTTTCTTCCACATGTTGGAAATTGGCTTTAGTTGATTTTTTTTCTTTGCAAAGAGCATAAATAAATAAATTTCAGTGTTTTCTTTCCTCCTGATTTTTGACAGTGTTCTCCTTTATAAGACTTTCTATGACTTTTCCATTTCATGGATTTCTCTGATGCCTTAGAAACTAGTATGTTAAACTAGTTACTTTAAAAACATTGATAATTAGCATTAAATCTGGTTTCTGCGAATTTGTGAATCTCTAAATGACATTTTCATCTATCAGCTGATTTATTAAAATGCTGAAGCGTTTTGAGTCCTATTCAACTCCTAGAAGCAGTCTTTTATTATTAAACTAACCACTTACCAACCACATTAGGTCCAAGTTGACATTATTTATACACCTACTTATTTTGGTGTTAGTGCGGTTTGGGTGAAACTCGTTCAGTTCAAATTACTCGTCAAATAATTATAAGGATATGTAAGAAATATAATATGCTTGATAATGGCTGGACTTGTGATTGGCCCCATCACAGACCCCACTTTGGGACCCACAGTAGTAGAAGGTTTGCTACATTAACTTATTTATTCATTTGGCACACACTACTCATGCAGATTGATCAGTATTCTATACACACATTTTTCAAAATGACCGCAGATTTGGGCCAAGACACATCTTGTGATGTCATCACAATGCGCATTCTGCCAAAGCCCTCCTTGATTCACATGCGTCGAATATGAGTACGGCTGAAAGGTCTCGTTTACCAACACGCATCACTGTGCAAAAAAAAATCCGTGCTGTTGTGATTTCAGCACTTCAAGTAGTTTTTGCAACCAAAAAAACCCCCCCCAAAAATTCTACAAGTTGCATCGCAAATTTTGAAAAAAGGCGCAACAAAATCAAGCACTTTTTGGCCACAACAATCACAAAAATACTTTGTGAAATCCTGTACGGTCTGCAGAATGTTGTGATAATCCAACAATGTCATTAGCATGGCAAAGGGAGGATATGTAAAGACACAAATCAGAGTTTGTGCTCTGATTGCAGTAATGTCTTGGAACTCTTGTGTATAAAAAATATATATACTAATTTAAAGGAATCTATAATGTAAACATACACTTTGTCAAATATCACTTTAAAGAAGTGGTTTGCCATTTTTGGAGCCCTCTGCTGTCTGCAATGTGAATCACCACTTCAATGAAATCACTGACCCCTCTGTCCCATACAGTTTGCCTTAAGTAGTTTCAGTTGTGGGTGGAGCTAATTTCTGGGTCAGAAAAGTACACAGAAGCCGCATATTTGAGACATGATGACTGTTACTGGCTGAGTGTATACGCATTCATCCTTCTACAAGGAAATAAATCCACAGGGTCTGATTGAGTGATCATATTTTAATAGGAAGCAATGCTGCAATAATCCATCACTGTTCTGATTAGAAACCATCATAATGATTCAAAATAAATATTAGAAACATCCCTGGTATAAAAACATCCTCTCATGCTTGTACACGCTACATTCATTTTTGGACACTTTTACGTATTCACAAGCTTTTTTTGTTTTGATAAAAATAAATACATTTGAAAATATGAACACCAAAGGAAAAAATAAAGATAAATCGTTCGATAGTTGGCAGGATAAACACTAAAAAAAAAAAAAAAAAAAAAAAGACGTGCTGGCACAATTAACATTCGATTCCCCTTCATGCACTTAATTTCTGTTCACGATGTGGGCAGCACGTGGACCGCACGGCAGCAGGCATGCACGCATGCATATGGGGTAATCATCATGCCTGTTTGTGCTTGAGCGGGTCTGTGAGTGCGTGTTTCTGTGTGTGTGTGTGTGTGTGTGTGTGTGTGTGTGTGTGTGTTTAGTGCGAGTCCTCAAGGGGATGGCATTTCTGCATTTGTTAGAGGAATAGTTTTACCAAACATTAATGCCACAGCATTTCCCTTACCTCAGACTTAGTCAATCAACCAAAATATATTCGGTGCCTGAAGCTTGTTTTTTAAGTTTTGCACTGAAGGCTGTTGTAGCTAACAAGAAAGGACAGCTTATAGCTACCAGTCTAGCATTGAGCAGATTGTATGCTTAAATCATTACACGCTTGCCAAAATAGTAGCGTATGAAAACATTATCATGTATATCACAGTGCTGTTGAATTCTCGTATCTGCACATCTGATACGCTGTATTTTACAGCCATACAATCTATATTCTAATGCGTTATTGTTGCTATAGTAACAACTCATTCATGGCAGACGCTCCACAAAATCTAAGGCAAATGATCTGATTATATCATGTGTTCTTTAACAAAGGGAAGCATGTAACTGCTGATTTGGTGAAGATTTCTCTAAGGTGATGTTTATATACCGTTTATGGAAGGAAACTCCAGTGTCAGAGTTTTGTAACGATCAGTACGTTTTCCTCCATGGGTAAGTCTTCGGGACAGAGAAGTTTGCGCTTTTTGGTTTCTTGGTAAAATGGAAAACTGTGGGATATTATTTTGTTTTGTTTTATTCACTTTACAAGAGAGAAAAATAGAGGCTGGTGAGAGAACGAGTATTTACAGCTGCTATAACGTAAGTGATAACGTAACAGGAAATATTTTTGTACATAAATGTGTCAAACTGTTAGAATCCACATGAAATCCTGAACAATCCTGGTTGAATGCAGTATGTACGATACTAAACTGGTGGCTACTGGTAGCTTCCTTTACTTATTAGGAACATTAGCCTCAACGCTTCAGTGCAAAACTAACGCAAACTTTAGACGCCATATAAGTCTTGGCTGATCAGTGCAAATTTGGGGTCATTTTCATTTCTGGCTGAACTATACTTTCAAGCATGTCATATTGTTTGACTATGTCCATGTCTAACCGTTTCTCCCGAGTGAAGGCCGGTGTGACAGACATTCAAAGCTGCATTGGATTTGGACATTAAAGCCCACTGCAATTATATAAGAGACCTACTTCTAATTAACTCGACCCATTTGGATATTTGCTTCCCAACAGTAATTACATAAAGTATGTGCGAGCGATTTGTGCTGAAACACTCTGCCTTGTAAACATTTAATATTCTAGTCTAAAGCTAACCACTGTGACTGCGTTTAATTGCACTATGGTTTAGGTGTAAAAACTGCAAACTTGGATGGCTATCTATCCACGACTGACTGTCTTCCCTCGTAAGACCACATATACAGCCTTCAAAGAGGCAAGAACACTTCTGGAATTGATCATTAAGTGAATGAAAAGTGCAGGAACGGCGCTAATGATGCACTTCGGTTTATTGGAACAGCCGCTAAACGCTTACATACCTGAAATTAAATCTGTGTTCTGTGCTTCCCACTGTTCCTAAATGCTCATCTCGTTTATGAAAACTAACGTGGTGTACAAACTTATTGTCACGTATTGTTGCTTGTACAGGCCTGTGCATCTTCCTGGATGGATGCCTGACTAAGACACTCTATTTGGCTTGTGTGCATGTGTCTCTGTGTGTGTGTTTTTCAGGTTTACCCCCCCCCACGGTTCTGTTTTAGTCATCAGTATTGCTATAGAATTAAGACAGACAAGTTTACACTAGATTACATTACAACATTAGCAAAACTCAACTGTGCCCACACGCCACGGACATAAGGTCTGGTTGGTTGATAATCTGACTGGTACAGACTTAATGTGACATAACTCATTGGCAGAATCCTGGACTAAAGGTCCAGCCACACTGAACACTCTTGAGTAACACTATTAGAAAGCTGCAATGTAAACCTCTTGCACTGTATTTCACGTTGTTGACACGTTTCACAAAAGGGCAATCCAGCCTGAAGTCCCTAAATTCTAATTAATGACCGTGAGATGCTGGAGAGGCACTAAACCCTCTTTCATTCATTAAAATAAAAAAAAGTCTGAAGAATCTTGGAATCAGTGACCGCTGTCAGCAGATTGTAGACCCCAGAAGGAATATATAAGTATTCCAAATAGGGAGAAAAACTATTTGGTATTTGGTAGCACAAGCTAACCTTCAATGCTAACATTAGCCAGTTAACTTCAATCTTCACTGCTAACACAAGCCTAATAGCTAACATTGTCATAATTGTTAATAATATTCATTGATAACTATGGCCGGCTACCATACATGAGCTAACCTGACAAGACTTCCAAGTGGAAGAAATCATTTATAACTTAAATTGTATAACCGTGGGAGCTTATTTATGATTTATATGGCGCATAATGAAAATATGGTGATTTAAAGCTTGAGTTAGTGAGAGCCAGGACATGGCAAAATGAGTCCTGACAACAGTAAACCTTTAGAAACTGTGAACTGGGGAACATAGGACCCTGGGAACACAGGAATGACCCCAGCTTAGCCTAGCTAGCTAGAATAAGATAACAGGATTTCCGAGAGGATTTGAGAGGATAGTCATGAATGTTAAAAAAATACTTATTGCCATAGCTAGCTAGCCAGGATTTTTAAGACATATTTACAGCTGGTCGTTTAGCTAACCTGACATGATCTCTAAGGGGATTTAAAAAAATAATTAAAAAAAAGTCTTAAAAGGTATAACTTTTAACCAACTAGCTAAAATAGGTTAACTTGACAGGATTTCTTAAACGATTTGAGAGGATAGTCATAAGTGTTGCATAAATGCTAGCTAGCGAATCCTGCTAGTTAGCCAAAATAAGCTAACCTGACACATTTTCTCAGAGGATTTTTAAAGTCATATTTCTAATGTTAATAATGGTCATATATGAGCCAGGTAGCCAACGTGAGCTAACCTGACAGAATTTCTGACAGGATTTTAAAGTTGTATTCTTAATGTTAATAATCTGTTTGCGAGCTAAAATAAGTAAACTCGACAGGATTTCTGAGAGACTTTAAGTCATATTCATAAATGTTCATTATCTGTATCTAATGCTAGCCAGCTAGCCAACATCAGCTAACCCGACCGATTTTTAAGGACATATTCATACAGTAATGTTAGTAATCTTCATACAGCAATATAGCTAAAATACGTTGATAGGATTTCTGAGAGGATTCGAGAGGAAATTCATAAATGTTCATAATTCTCAGTGCTAACCCTGCTGGCTAGCCAAAATGAGCTAACCTGACAGGATGTCTCAGAAGTTAACTTGAGTGGATTTCTGGGAGAATTCATAAATTCATATTCATAAATCTTCATAATCCAAATAGCTAACACTAGACAGCAAGCCATGAATTAATCTGACAATTTCTGACAGGATTTTTAAGCCATGTTTATCAATTGCCATAATCCTTACTGCTAATGCTAGCCTGCAATGATTTACCCACCAGTGGTACATAGATAGACTTCTCCCTTCAGTGGCATCTACATTAATGTTTTGGTGTTTGCTGATGATTTTAACAATGAATCTGGATATTATGTTATTAAAAGGCTGAGCAACATGACACCAGAGAGCACCAAGATGTTTAAAAAGACATCTTTGCCAAAGTTATAGTAGGAGTTAGTAGGAGAAAGTTTGTAATACATGTTTTTAAAGTTGTAGAACAGATCTCAAACTTATTATGCACCAGAAAACGATGTATATTTCGGGGGCAAATCGAAGGAGAAATCTTTTTATGGGCCACTTTAAGTAATGGATGTTCACTGATGTCTCTAATCAGTCGATACGCACTGGGAAATATCGATATTATGATCAATTATGTAACTGTATGCTTTTCTGAGAGTATTGTTTGTCATCAGTATTGAACAATGTTATTGACAGCAGCTGACTGGAAAATAAAAAAAAATTATTTAAAAAAAAAGTTTTCCATTTTAATTTCTTAGCATTACTGAACTATTTTTAAATCACGTCCCTACTCTTCAGTTAGCACATTATTTGCAAATCTAAATATCGTGAAATGTCATAAAGTTTATCGTGATAGTCTGATATTTTTGCCATATCACCCGATCCCGATTTTCATTACTCTGAATTTGAGGTCCTATAACAGCATATTCAGTCTTCACCACTCCAACTACCAGTTTTGGTTTGGATATCCAGGAACTACAGGACACACTAAATCGAACAACCTAAAGCTCCATAATGCACGGCAGCGGAGACAGGCATGTGGAGAGAGTCACAGTGTTAAAGTGGCTTGGCTTCATCATGCACAATGTAACAGAGGACAGCAGAAACAGAAGGTTCTGACTGGACCAGACGGATGAATAGAAGCACGCAACTGGGACTGGACTCAGAAACATGCAACGGAGGCTTAAGTGCAAAGTTAAGTTTCCAAAACAACACGTAAATATTGAGCCCCATAATGTTTTGGATTTTTACAGTTGTCTGGTTATAAAACATGAGTGAGGGAGAGAGTACACGGAATTCATGTAGCTCCTGTAAGCAGCAATGCATCGTGAGTAAGCAGGTAGGAGCAGCATGCTGGTCTACACTTGTAAGAGTAGAGTACGGAGGAGCAATGTGCCGACTCGAGCCATGCATGGACCACTAGCATGTCGTTGTAGTGCTGCCTTTGCTCACTGCACAACTGAATAACAGCTAATGCTTCTTACGGTGACATTTTTTTATGACATAGGGTCAAAAAGGCTTCGGCATGTTTTTATAAAGGATAAAAAGTAGGAAAATTCGTATGTGTGACATATGTATGGTGTTAATCACTATTGTTTTTTTTGTTTTGTTTTTTTTAAATATATATATGTAAGCTTTGAAGCATGCTTAAGTCCACTGTAGATTCAGAATGCAAAAAGGAGAATGGGCGTAAATTGGGAGTGTATGTGTCTATACTGTTGCAGTTTAGGATGTCACAGCAGAGTTCCCTTTACAAAAAAAGGCAAAGATGAAAGAGCGACACCTCTGACATCATTATTTGCTTGAATCAGGTTTGATTGCTTTAGTGCTTATGCAGAGATTTATGTCATGCCACTGGTGAGGCACAACAGTATTTCTCTAACTCACATTAGTCTCTATACAAGTCAGTGTTTACTGAACTGACTGTTTCCTGTTCACTTGGTTTATGTTTATGTGTTTGTGTGTGTATGTGTGCATCTTTCCATTTCTTGTGCATGTGTACAGTGTGGGGACAGATCTCCAGCCTCCTAACTCCCGCGGCCCTCTTCGGCCGAGCGTTGGTCCGATTTGAGCTTGACGAACTCTTTGGCCACCTCGTCATTGTTGCGCTGTGAGAGGATTCGCAGCACGGTAAGGCCCGTCTCATCCATGTGCACACGTTTGCCCAGGGGTAACCAGAAGGCTCCACCGCCTCGTGATGCCAGGTCTTTTAGCTGCAGCACGGCCATGCCGACTGTACGGTCCTCTCGTGCGAAGCAGTAGTCCTTCACACACACCTGCAGTTCGTAGCCCTCGGGGCCCAGCTCGCTGCCCAGGACGCTACAGAGAGACGGAGAAAAGGCAGGGAGGGGTCGAAGAAGGACATTCTGTTCAAGATCTGTTCATGCTATCCCTGTGTCTAAATTGCCTGTATGTGTGAATGACTTAATGTGAATGTAAATAGGGTGTATTCCTGCCTCGGGCCCAGTGTTCCTGGTATAGGCTGTGGATCTACTGTGGCTCTGATCAGGATAAAGTGTTTACTGGAGATGAATGAATGAATGAGAAGACCAAGAGCAAGATGTCTAGATGATTTATGGGGCTCCACATTAGAAAGCAGACACTTAAACTTTGTATGCAATATGAAATAACATGAAGTTAGGATTTTTGGGTTTCCTTAATTATTTTATATTTAAAAATAATTCATATGAACTACATAATTCTGTATTTTGAGAAGCACAGACGTACAATTGGAAGGACTCTGCGAATTTCGGGGACCAGCTGTTGTTCTTGGACTTGGTGGCGAACTTCCTCTTCTTGTCGCTGAGGTGAGGTCCGATGATGTAGACCTCCACGAAGGGCCGGAATATGCCCTGAGTCTGCCAGCGCAGGTCATTGGCTGCCACCACTGACAATCAAGTGGGAGGAGTGAAAACGTGTCATACACAGATTCATTAATCACAAATGCAAAATTCCAGAGAGGGAGAATAAGTGAAGGGAAAATTTCCACCTTTAACATTGATTTTATGTCCTCCAGAGTTGGGGTCGCTGAGGATCTCTACGGTCATGCACACCTCTCCCACAGCATCATCCACACCCGAGGCTGAAAGGTTGAAAGGTCAACGGTCAGAAATGTGGCTTTGAATTATATATGTCACAAAAGCCAGTGCGAGAAATGTAGTTATATATGTATAACTACATTTATATAGTGCCACCTACTTTCCTGCCATGCAACCCATGCACGTTCTTCATCCCTCAAGTTCTTATTTACTTAAGTGTTTATATGATGAGAACACAGAAAGACAAATACTTGCTTTCTGTTTCTAGAACTTCATGCTAAGCTGAATGTGGAGTTACACAATAAAAATCTTGGGGATATCCCAACCAAATCATCTTATATCTGCAATATTGTGACAAAATTGTCCAAGAAAGTATTGCAGTCAGGCCACACTTCCTAGATAAAAATCAACAACAAAGCACTAATGAAGCTTTTGAAATCCAGGTCTTGTATGGTGTCACTTTGTTTTGTGAAATGTGATCACATCACGAGCTCCATATCTTCCTGACTCAGCCTTGACCTACGATATGGTCTCCTTAGAATTTAAATGAAAAACATTAACTTCTAATGAAACACCTCTATGGCACCCTGTGCCATATGGGGTGTCCCCTCGCCTCTTGCCCCAAGTCCCCTGCGATAGGCTTGAGGTTTCCCATGACCCTGTGTAGGATAAGCGGAACAGTAAATGGATGAATGGATGGAAGGAAACACCTATGTGCTGTATTTTAATCCACTAGATGGTGCTGTAGTCCTTTGCTCATGACCTCATGCCATGTTTTAAAAGCCTTATTAAAGCCTGATTGGCACCCTGTCCAGGGTGTACCTGGCCTTGTGCCCGATGCTCCCTGGGATAGGCTCCAGGTTTCCCTGTGACCCTGAAGGAAGGATAAGCGGTATAGAAGATAGATGGATGGATGGATGGATTAAAGGCTGAATACTGTATGATGCCAACAGATAGACTCAAGCACACTCTTACACACAGATACTCTAGTCACAATGACTACTCATTTTTAGGGACTTTGTTTGGTCATCTTGATGAATTATGTTGGACAGTAAAGCTGACACTTCACTTCCATCTGCTGATTAAAGTGCTGTAATGACCGAATCACATAATTGCAATTAAGTAATCCAGTAAAGAAAAGCACACCCATATAACAGTGATGTGAAGGTTCTGTGTTAGCAGTAAACGCTCACACTCACTATGAAGAGATCAATACAATCCTTCTCCTGCATTAATGGTAATGGAAAGTGAGCAGTCTGAACATGTGCCAGATTTTATGCTAGTCTGTGACCTCCGCTGCCTTTTCAACACCTGCTCTCCATTACAGCTCATTCACACCAAATATATGAGACACACACAGTGATTTATACGCCTTTTTCACCAACACATTTGCAGTGCTGTTCAGGGAAGCAGCACAGCTTTATGATAACAGGTCCACTTTTCCTGTAATGTTTAAAATTGCCACTAGACCTATAAACATCATATCACTTTAAAGATATCTTTTAAATAAATTCTGATTCACCATATTACCACGCACTGGATCTGGGCAGTTTCTTCATTTTCCAGCTTCTATTTACATTTTTTCCAGCCCTGAAATTAGCACCACCCTCATGTGGTATAGAGTTCCTCAGCTCTACACTTTCCCATGTTTTATTGAATTCACTCACAGGAAGCAGTGGACCAAATCGTTCCATAATGTAATGTGTAAAAAATAACGACTGTGGAGAATTTTACAAATTGTACTTCTGTACAAACATATCAACATTTAGCCATGGACAGCAATTACATTACAAAGTTCTGTTAGCAGTAGCAATGTAGCCTATTATTTTCTTCCTCAAACAACTGTCTACGTATTTAAATGACTTAAAATTAGTTGTTGTCATAACACTAAAATTATGTGGCCCCCCCAAACATCTGATGGTGCCAACCCTGATGTTGCTGGTTAGGACCAGCTGAAAAGTGTGACCCACTTCTTGATTATACTCTTGGAACAAAGGATGGGTCTAGAAATAGTTCTAGGTCTTTAATGGAATTAGACTTCTTGGAACTTTTAGTGAAAGAGAAAGCCTTGATGGAAAGTTTATACACAGACTTTTTTTGAGGTTGAGGGAAAAAAATACCCACTTACTAATGATAACCTCACATGCGTATGTGAATATGCAAACTGTTCGTTTGCATATATGAATATGAATATTTGATTAAAATCATGCCCATGCAGGGAGCAGCTCTCTGTGTTCAGAGACCTGTACACACGTACCCTTCTCTGGGTACACATCCTCACTAGGAGTGCACCTCACCCCTTTACCTCCATGAACTAGTAGAGTGGAAGAGAACGAGAGAAACGGAGAGAAACGGAGAAAGAGAGAGAGAGAGAGAGAGAGAGAGAGAGAGAGAGAGAGAGAGAGAGAGAGAGAGAGAGAGAAAGAGAGAGAGAGAGACATTGAGAACAAATACTAATGGAAACACATTAGCATCTGAACAAGATGTTGACATTTGAACATAAAAGATGTTGACAGCAATACAAAAGCCAGACAGTTTGCAATAGACATACAGTGAAAGACATAGTGAGCATATTATACAACAACAGAGAGAGAAATAGACAGAGACAGATGAAAGCTAAAGGTACAAAGAGAAAGAGAAAGGAGACAGACTAAAAATAGGAAGAGAGTAGAACAAATAATGGGGAGTGTTTATCGGAGTTTAATGACAAAAAGGTGTTTAAAAAAAATACAGTATGTATGAATTCATTTCAATTAATATTTTAACTGTTGAAATGTTTACATATAAAGAGACTTCTTTCTGACTTCAGTTCCCCCCCCCCCCTTTTATTAGGATTGATTTTATTATATTTAGAATATAGTCGGGTCCATAAGTATTTGGACAGTGACACAATTTTCACAATTTTGTCTCTGTACACCACAATGGATGTGAAATGAAGCAGTCAAGATGTGATTGAAGTGTACACTTTCAGCTTTCATTCAGAAATATTACATTAACCATCATTTTTTCAGAGTCCCTCCATTTTCACAGGTTCTAACATAAATATAAGAATAATTAGCATAAATATAAGGATTATTTGTAGTACTTGGAAGCAAATTCTTTGCAGTCAATGACTGCTTTAAATCTGGAACCCATGGACATCACCAAAAGTTGAGTTTCCTCCCTTGAGATGCTTTGCCAGGCCTTTACTGCAGCTGCATTTAGTTTCTGCTTGTTTGTGGGTCTTTCTGTTTCGGTTTTGTCTTCAGTAAGTGAAAAGCAAGCTCAGTTGGGATGAGATCAGGTGACTGACAAGGCCATTTAAGAATATTTAATTTCTTTGTCTTAAGAAGCTCTTGGGTTGCTTTCACGGAATGTTTTGGGTATTACCATCTGTACTGTGAAGCCCGTCCTATCGTTTTGCAGTGTTTGACTGAATCTGAGCAGAAAGTATAGCTCTAAATGCTACAGAATTCATCCTGCAACTTCTATCAGCAGTCACATCATCAATAAACTCCAGTGACCCAGTTCCACTGGCAGCCATAGATGCCCATGCCATAACACTACCTCCACCATGTTTGACAGATAATGTGTTCTTTCTAAGCTGGTCTTTCTCTTCTTGAATGTTACAGGTGGTTTGCATCTTGAGGTAAACCCCCTGTATTAACCTTCATGAAGGTATTTCATAATTGTAGAATTTGACCTACGTAGATACACAAACGTACCTCCTCCAATGTGTTCTTGACTTGGCTAGATGTTGTGAAGGGGTTTTTCTTCACCAAGGAAAGAATTCTGCGATCATCCACTTTAGTTGTCTTCCATGGTCTTCCAGGCCTTTCGGTGTTGCTGAGCTCACCAGTGCATTCCTTCTTTATATGTATCAGATTGTTGACTTGACCACTTCTAAAGATTCTGATATCTCTCTGATAGGTCTGTTTTGTTTTGTTCAGCCTAATGATTGCCTCCTTCACTTGTATCCACACCTCTTTGGACTGCATATTGAGAGTTCCCCTGAACAGCTACCAAATGTAAATTCAATGCTTGGAATCAACTCCAGACCTTTTATCTTATTAATTTGTCATGAAATAATGAGAAAACAGGCCATACCTGTCCATGAAACTGCTTATCAGTCAATTGTCCAATTATTTTTGAGCCTGTGCTATGCAGTATTTTTACTAAACCCCTTGAATTAAAGCTGAAAGTGTACACTTCAATGACATATTGATTGCTTCATTTCAAATCCATTGTGGTGGTGTTCAGAGGCAAAATGACGAAAATTGTGTCACTGTCCAAATACTTATGGACCTAACTGTAAATTATTTTTTGTGAGCGAGTTTAACAGTGAAGTGCTCTGTGTGTGTGTGTGTGTGTGTGTGTGTGTGTGTGTGTGTGTGTGTGTGTGTGTACAGTGCTGTACCCTGATTGTGCTGTGACTGGACGAATTTGCGGATGAGTTTGTCCGTGGCTTGTGTGTAGAGTGAAAGAGCGTAGCGCAGAGACTGCAGGTCTGGGCTTTTCTCCAAAAATGTCTTCTTCAGGCCCACACCACCAGCATGGAAGTATTGCTGTTACACACACACACACACACACACACACACACACACACACACACACACACATCTTCATTACATTACCTCCGAGTGAATACACATATGAGTGTGGTCTGAGTGTGGAATCTGTGTTCTTACCTTTATGGTGTCCAGTGCCAGCTCAATAACTGCACACTGTTTGGGGGTGAGTGCCTTGGCTTCCTCTCGCACCATGTGCTCCTAAAAAAATCATTAGCGAGTCGATCAACAGCTGCTTCCTGGTTTATCGATCCAGATGTTTCATAATAATGTCTTTTCATTACACTTGTTTGTTAATTGTTGTGTTATTTACACAATTGTTGAATGTCTACCTTTAGCTTGGAGAGCTGGCCCAGCTCTTTAGCAGCGCTGAAGATGAGCTGTGTGCCCTGAAAAAGAGGACTAGGTTATCATACTCGCACACTTTCACTGGATGGATTTCTCTCTCTGACCAATACACCCAAACCCTCTCTCACACACTCACACACTCCCAGAGACCACGCTCTCTCCGCCCCTGTCTGGGTCTATTATTAGTTCTAAATTGCATTAGACGAGAAACCTATCTCCTCTTTTACTGATTAAATAAAGGAGGCAGCACAAGTTGTTTTCCGGTTTCTGCCCACCGGATCATGTTTTTGTTTGTCGTCTAGTAACAGTGCAATATAATCTCTCAACTGTTCTGTCTCTCAGCAGGATGGAGCTCATTACTAGCATACACGATCAGCTAGTTTGAAGCCTCAAGTGATGAATCAAGAGAAGCATCAAGCGATGCCTCAAATGAAGACTCGAGTGATGACTCAAGTGGCAACTCAAGAGAAACCTCAAGTGTAGACTCAAGAGAAGACTCAAGGGACAATTCTGTAATAATTCTGTTTAACTAATTAATATTTGTAGTATTTCAGCTCCACTCTGTTCACAACTCCTGGTTATCCCATTAAAAAGGGAAACCGAATCCTTAAGTATGATACGAGTCACTTGGCAACAGAAATAACAAAACATGGGATTGTTCCCATATTATGTTGCACTGCACTGTCTGGTGGAAAAGCCCTATTAGGGACACTCACTGTTTGGTCAGTAAGTGGGGGCAGAACAATGGTTTTCTCCATAGTGTTCATGACCAACTTCCACAGCTCCTTGAGGACCCGCTTCAGCACTGTCTTCTCACAGATCTTTGCAAACAATGTCAAACTAAAAGAAAGAGAGAAACGAGAGAGAGGACGAATATACATATGACATTTTTCCCATTTGAACCAAATTCTATTGCATTTCTGAGAACTGAAGCAAAAACACTCTCATGCTCCATACAAAATACCCAACATAATCCCAGACAACCTAGTATTCCATTACTACTGCATTTCTATATAATTTTACTCAAAATCATTCCCTACAATACACAGCACTTATATAACAATCAACACAATAATCCTAAACACTCATTTTTCTGCAATTTTGTTGGGTCATCATAAATAACTGTAGTATACCCACTAGTATGAGCTGTGACTGGCTCAGACTAGGTTTCCTCCATGATATAAACCACTGGCTACATTATCATTTGACTTGGTAGAGCACGAATCATGCAAGCTTGATTTTTGGCAAACTTCCCCACCACTTTTTGTATTTGTTAATGCTTTACAGCTTCGTGTAGGTTTTTCCTGACTAACTTATAAACTACTAGCTTCATAGCACCACAACTATTAACAAAGTTTCTGGAAATGAGATTAAAGTGTGTGTCTCACTTGCTGTCCAGGAATTCCATGATGGGCTGAAGCACATTGTCAGCGTCCTGTGCGAGGCTGCCATTTCCATTGGCAGGAACGTTAGCGCCCTTTACCTGGCTCAGGATGTCGCCCATCTGTTTCACATTCTGCTCAATGTGAGGCTGGAAACTACAACACACAATCATACACACACATACACACACAAACACAAACACAAAACTCAGTCACTGTACAACGTTGTTTGGTCATGACCATGACAACTAGGACAAATAACAATTAATTATTAATTATTAATTTTTGGAATAAATGTATATGATACAGCGCTTCAATAGAAGAAAAATACAAGTTGCTACAGCTAAGTGCAAAAGTTTGTACACCCTTACAAATGACATTTATAGCAACATTTGATGCCTTAGGTTAGCATGGCTAACCCACCTGACCGCAAAGATCCTGCTCAGGTCGTCCATCACGTTGTTCAGTTTGACCTGCAGCTCCTTCAGGAAGTCACTGGCCTCCACGTTCAGCTGCAGAGCAAACCATACACGGATGAATCCCGTGAAAACCACTGCCATTAAGACAAGCCTCATGATGCATTAACAAATCGGGCATAGAAGTCAGGCAGTTTCCTTAATATTCCGGATATCATCGGGTTTAAATAAGATAAAATCATCAATTAGTTGTGAAAGAATTAGAAATGTTTATCCATTTTATGCTACATAGTGAAAAATGTATTACCTAATATACATTCAACACAATATGTGTTATTCTGCGATTATAACAATTATAATCAAAGTAAAAGCACACACAAAGATTTGTCTTTGTTCCACATGAATATATATATATATATATATATATATATATTTTTATGATGGAAGAGTTTGCGGTTTCTCGGTACCATGACAAGCTGCATTTTTTGGTTTATTAACTCCAAAAATGAGAGAAAATTGAGGTTGGTGAGGGACTTACTGCTAGTGATGGCAAGATCACGGATGTTCTACAACATGAAACAAAACTATAATGGATAAAAAGTATGTGGAAAAAGACATCACTCTTTAATAAATTAAATTTGCATTCGCTGGCAAATTGCTGTGGTATAAGAGGAATAAATCTCTTTAGGATGTGGTGCTTTTGGAAAATGATCAATAATCAAGCATCATACCACCCTATCATTGATTTCCCCCCCCTTAAATAGTCCTACTCATTAAGTAACTTTTCCTGAGTATAGTATGTGACATGCTTCAAACGTAGTTTATTTTAATATGCATATAATAAACTGTTAGGAAAAAGTTCCTGCGATTGCTCAGAGATTGTGTAATAGTTCGTAAACATTTTTTGCAGGCTGGTAAAGAGGACTGGGGCGGTAAATGGTCTGTCATGCAGTAATTACACAGGGTAACAGGTGGATGAGAGGCCTCGCTGCAGAGGAGGGAATGACTAAGAGCTTCTCAAAGAGACAGCATGAGTGGGAGTTTTTACCGTAGGGTGACTCAGGAACGAGGGCACGATCGATGAATGAGAATGCGAGAGAGGTTGGTAAACGACAGAAAGATTTAAATGATGACCAGGAAATTAGAGTGATGACGAAAGAAGAGATAAATCTGAATCTAGCAGAACAGACGGGCCAAACTCTGAAAGGCAGCAGACCTCTGGTAAAAGTCTTCTATAGGAACAACTTCTTATACTAAACACAGTGAACGAGTACAAGGACCCTTAGTTAGGGCCCTTTGCTTCACTAAGAGCAATTTAGCTAAGCAAAATAAATCACAGAGGCAATCTTGCATATCACAGACATTGTGTAACTGATCATTCCTCAGGAAATACAGCTTTAGTACAATGGCTGAGATCAAGTAAACTCAATGCTATATGATAGGACTTGAGAAGGACTGGATGAGGGGAACGACAGCTGTAGACAATTTGATATATACCCTAAATTATGATGTATAACTTTGAACATGGTGTTGCTGTTGGTGCTCGATGGGTTGACTTGACTATTTAAGAAACTGCTGATCTCTTGGGATTTTGACATACAACAGTCTCTGGAGTTTACTTAGAATGGTGCGATCCAGTGAGCGGCTATTCTGCAAGTGGAAACACCTTGTTGATGAGAGAGGTCAGAGGAGAATGGCCAGACAGGTTCAAGCTCACCGGAATGCTTTGGGAACTCAAATAAGCAGTCTTTACAACCGTGGTGAGCAGAAAAGCATCTCAGAACACACAATATGTCAAACATTGAGGCAGATGGGCTACAACAGCAGAAAACCACATTGGATTCCACTCCTGTCAGCCAGGAACATTAATCTGAGGCTACAGTGGGCACAGGCTCCAGGGCTGGACAGTTGAAAACTGGAAAAATGTTGCCTGGTCTGAAGAATCTCACATTTGTTTTTAGAAACCTTGCCAGAAAGGTTCACAGGGCATCTGATTGAGAATAGTTGTGTGCATCACAACAACAGGACTTGGATCATACAAAAAATACTCAACAAAAAGAGTCGCTTGAGCAAGATATATGAGGGCTATGTGAATAATATCCTAGCTGAGAGATATGAAGATTATGAGAATGACATGAGGACTGAGAAGTGTGTGTAGGGCTATATTGAGATCATGAGGCTTTAAGTTCTACTTGTGTTCTATATAAGAGTCACATGAAGGCTAAATGAGAGTAAAAGTTATTCTTGGTTCAGGAATATTACTGGGGATCTTTGAGGACTGAGAAGCATATGAAAAGAATATGAGAGTTTGAAAAACTATATAATAACTATATGAAGGCTAGATATGAAATCTGTATGCTATGTAAAGGCATTATGAAAGATTGAGAACTATAAGGACTCTCTATATTCAGTGATGGATAAGGACTTACGTCTTTGCCTCCCATGGCCTCAAACATCTTCTCCAACTGCACCCGGAGCTGCTGGATGTTATTAATGATGATGCAAGGCTGATCAAAAGAAACAGAAGATGTTAACGATTAAAGTCATTCAAAGACGAATGAAAACACACAAACAAAATCGCTAGGGCTGTACTGAAATAACTCTAACCTCTTAAACACACAGATTTGGAGTCAATCAAAGTTTCATTTAGCTGCAGGACCTGAATGGTGTGTGTGTGTGTGTGTGTGTGTGTGTCTAGTGGGACCAATTTGTCTCAGTCCCAGCAGTGCATTCAGCTAATTACTTCATCCCCATTCGATTAAACATATGGATACCTATTCCAGACTTGAGCACAGTTACACCACATTTCCCTGAAATTGCACAAAGTGCGCACACTCACACACACACACACACACACACACACACACACACACACACACACACACACACACAAATACAAACAGTAATAACACGTACCACTTTCTCCTTATTGCAGTGGTTGGGAAAATCCTTGGCAATGATGTCAGCGTAAGACAGAAGTACAGTCCCAATAGTCTGTTTACATAAAAAAAAAGAAAAGAAAGGTGACAGAGATGGAAATGAACTGATTGCAAGCAAACAGCAATTCATCAACTAGACACAATTCAAGTAAATACAATATTCTTAGAAATACAACAGCAGGACAGTCACACTCTAGTGTATAAGAACGTATTAAAAAGCACCTTGGCAAATCTCTTCATATAGTTGCCAACAATCTGAGGGTCAGGACACTCCAGCTTCCGGATAATCTCAAAACTCTGATTCAGCTGAGAGAAAACGTCAACCACCGAGCAGGAGAACAGGGCATGCTCTGACGTCTGCTGGAACTGTGTGTGTGAGAGAGAGAGAGACAGAGGGACCACAAGAGTAGAAACACCTTGAGAGGGAGAGTTAAGGTTATCGTAATACTGCTTGGCTCTATGAAAAGGAATGAATTGTAACTTGTAAGGATCAGGAAGTCACAAATCACACACAACAAAGCATTTTATGCAATCTTTCTAATAATAATTCCTATAATAAGTAAGGAATAAACCATAGCAGAGCTGACTTGTTGATGGTTTTCCAATAACAGCATGTCCTGAAGTGTTTTATTCCTCTTATACCACAACAATGTCCAAAGTTCCTGCTATCACTTATGTTGTAGCAGCTATAAACAGTCACTCCCTTACTTTAATAGGAAGGATTAAGTAATAAGACAAAAAAGGCAATTTGTTATCAAGAAAACCACAAATTGCAACGTCCTCAAGCTTGAATACTTTACAATGGAGGAAAACAAGTTTACCTCACAACTTGAACTCTGACTGTTACAAAGCAGTGACAGTGGAAACCCCTTCTGGAAATTGCTAAATAAACTGCTCACAGAAAACTTCACCATGTCAACAATTATACATTTGTCTAGACTAAACAATATCGCATTAGAATGAGCGCATTCATATCTTTGCCGTGCCACTGACACTACTATCAGAGTTGCTGTTACGGACAATTAATCACCTTCTGAATTCAAGATTTCGGCAGTGCTGTGGTTTAATCTAAAATACCAAACTAACATAAGTATAGAGAGTATAAGCTTTTTTTTTTTTTTTTTGATATTTACCCCGTCCTTTGCATCCCTCACCAGGGCACCATTCAAGAAGTCCTTGGACACTTCCTCATTTTCATCCAACCAAAGGATCACAAATGGTTCAAACCACCTATTAAACACAGCACATATCCAGATAGGCTGAGATTATTAATACTGACTAAACCAAATGATAACCAGGACATATACAAGTTAAACCAAAGACTCATAGATTGGACTCACAACTTGAATTTGTGAACAATTGCACAACTGCAGCCTTATCAGGGAGAAAACAATGCGTTACTTTACAAAGATGACATTTTTAAAGATTTCATTTAATTGGTTCTTTATAATCCATCATACAGTGTGATAGTCAGCAGGTGCTGCTACTGAGGAACGTAGCTACATTAAGCTCACAACATGAGGAAAAAACCTTGAGAGGAACCAGACACAACATGGAACCCAGCGATACAGCACGTTTGTTTCTTGCTGCCATTGTACCAGTGCATGCTATAGAGCTAGTATCGTGAATCAGGCTTGCCACGTTTCAGCAAAAGCCCACCTACATCTCATAAAACACACAAACAAACCTGACACTTTGCTTCTATTCTATTGATAATGTTTATAGAGCAACCATGGGGCAGCGTGATTCCTGTCTCACTGGAGCTCTATCTTATTGCAGTTCACATTTTTGACCACTAGGTGCAATAATAAGGCAATAAATCTATAGTATATGCATGCAAGAAAAGTATTTAATATTTCAACAGAATTTAAAATGTATGGAGTTGTGAATTAGGACTTTATGAAGATTAACATTTGTTGACAAGTTGAAGTTTCTCCACTTGCCCCTATTGACCAGTCACCACTGAGTTAACTATTACATACAGACTTGTTGTAAGGGTTTTTTAATCCAGAGGGTAGATTTCTAACAGGACTATCAGCACTGCTCAACTTCTCTCTATTTTATCAGACACTATTTCAGCTCGTATCCACAGTGCATAAGTAGGTTTTAACCGTACTTACGTAGGGTACTCGGGCACGCAGCCTTTGAAGCATGGCAGCTCTTTGCAGTACTCGTTGTATAGCCACTTGACTTTGAAGTGAAGGTTCATGTAATCTGCACTCTTACACAGCCGGTGCTTCTCGTGCTCTACAGACACAGACAGCATCAGTCTACCAGGAGCTGTGTGACAGATTGTACTTATAGCAAGGACATGCTCAGGAAGAGCACGGAGACAAAGAGAGCACAGATGGAGAGTCAGCTCTGGTCTACTTCATCAGTACGAGTTAAAAGCTGCCATGAAAAGTTCTGAAATTCTCCCTAAGGTTTTCCCTGCTGGATCTGTTCAAAGCCATTAACTTTTTGTCATCTTCTCTGCACATTTGTATCATGTAGATGTGAATGAAGAATACTGCAGAGATCCTCACCCTCCATGGCATACTTCATATCCTGAGCGAACATGTTCCACATAACCTCAGCGCTGATCTTCCCAACGTTCAGCTCCTGAGGAAACCTGCACAGAGATGCTTATGGGTAGTGTAGTCTATTTGCAACCGGCCTCATAAATAATGAACAGACATATTGTCAGACCTGCTGTTACAAAAAAAGCAAGCAACATCTTTTGACCAATCAGAAATGAGAATTCAACAGCACTGTGGTATAATACCTTAAAGGGCCTGGTTTAAATGCTCATAAGTAGTTGTAGTTACATGCACAATACATAAAAAAGTTTGTGGCTTCATAATGTAGGTTACATAACGTATTTTCCATCCATCCATCCATCCATCCATCTATCCATTTTCTGTACCACTTATCTTACACAGGGTGGCAGGGAGCCTGGAGCCTATCCCAGGAAACTTGGGGCACAAGGTGGAGGACTCCCTGGACAGGGTGCCAATCCATCGCACACACATACACACACCAGACAGTTTGGAATGCCAATCAGCCTACAACGCATGTCTTTGGACTGTGGGTGGAAATCAGGATACCCAGAGGAAACCCCCGAAGCACGGGGAGAACATGCAAACTCCACTCATGTAGGGCAGAGATGGGAATAGAACCCCCAACCCTGGGGGACTGCTCCCGTGCCACCAGGGTTCCACTGCGCCCCCCACATAATGTATTATAATAAATTAAAATATAATATAACAGCACTGTGGCAACAAATTATATAAATCCAGTATTCCTAATGCAATATAAAAATATTTAAACATATTATATAGCATCCATAACATCTCATAATGCCTGGCATAAGCCTCTAAAAATGCTCAGGTAAGAACTTAGGTTGTAACACATCATAACAAAACATGTTGTCATAACGCTGTTATATAGTGCTGTATAGTGCATTACAGCCTGAGTGGCTACAATGTTCTTATGAACAATTAATATTTGCTGTGCATGTTGACCTTACGAAGTCGTAAGCTCATGTTTTACAACACGTTATGCATATAAGTACAACTACCTACTGCATGAGCATACAGGCTTATTATTTCTTATAAAAGTATTGTTTATGCTACATAACACTGTATTAAAGTATATAAGATGCTTTATGAATACAGGGTTAAAAAAAATGCTGTAATGCAGTATAAAGCAAGCTCGGGTATTATATCTTACAACTTTAGCTTCTCACGTTGGACTGCATATTGTTTATAAATGTATAGAACACATAATAGATGTAATTTCAGTACTAATACCATATGAAGCATTAAAAGTGCTTTTTATAGGCTTTAAGTGAAGTGAGAAAATCATGCCAATGTGCACACGCACACACACACACACACACACACACACACACACACACACACACACACACACACACACACACTCACTGGTTGAGGCAGAGTGTGTAAGAGTTCTTGTCCTCTTCTATAATGGAAACGATAAGGGTAATGAGTTTGGACCAGAAGTCCAGGTTCTTGATGCTGGGGCCCTGCTCGTCTGGAGGAACACTCTTAGACTGAGGACAGATAGAAAACACACACACACACACACACACACACACACACACACACACACACACACACACTGCTATTTATGGCAGTTTAGCTTACATAATGTTAAAAAAAAAAAAAAAAACCCTTCCTGTAGAGGTTGAAGGAGATGAGAGAAAAAGAGAGCAGAGTAAAGGAAAGAGCACCGTGGCCCACTGAAGCGCTCTGTTCTCTAACAACCACACCATCTCCGGTGTGATCAATATTTCATCTTAAAAAGGAACGTCCATTAGAGAGGTGATCACTGTTCACTGCCTCCTGCTCCTGAATAACAAGAAAAATGCCTGGGGCTGAATCACTGTGACATCCCGAGCATGAAGCTGGTGAAAAATGACTTTCGGTTCCGGTGAGGAGGTGAGAAACAGAGAAGAAGCGTGGAGAGAGACACTTTATTACACACCTCGATTCAACATATAAAACATCCAGTGCTGATGCATTTAATAATTAATGTCATGCAGTGTCTAAGTTGAGCTTGACTATTCCCAGAGGCCAAAAAAAAAGGAATTTCTGCCTGTTTTGGGGGTGCCTGTGTTCAACAATAAATTTATTAGTGATGTCACACTCCACAGTAGTGCTTAATGGCTGATATGAAAGTAGACATTCAGGACTTTCAGAATTTGCAATCTAGCCGACTAGATTTAAATATTATCACTTTATTGTGGCAGTGACATTGTATACAGTGCTTTACTATCAAACAAGCTTTAGTTTTTAGTGCTGTCTGTTTTATCTCTGTACAAATGTTATTGTAGAGAAGTGTGAATTGTTCGCCCAGCAGGGGGCTCACACCCTCCCCTTTCCCATCGCCCTATTCACCAGCACACTGCTCACTAAAAACACATTCACACTATACTCTACATACAGAAACCCAACAGTGTCCTGACTAATCTTATAACAGTCTTGTGGCGATAACATTATTATATAAAATAATTTCATTTGTTTAGACTGAAAATGTCCGCCGGCAGAATGGAACGCCAGTGTACTGTGAGAAAGGGTTCATTTTTGTGAAACTAAGAGAAGGGTAAATCTTATGCTTTCTCTTGAACCTTAACAAAAAATTGTGGCCACTCATTTTACACAGAAATGAAACCAATGCAATGCAGGAACTGGAAAGTCACCAATTACTCATACTATGTTCTTCAGATTCTGCCTACAAGATCAACATTAGCCAGTTGGGAAGTAACTTTAGGTTTGCTGGGGGTTAAATGTATATAATAATGTACTACGCATGCACACACACATCTACTTACCGCATCTGTCTGATATTCCCGACTGTAGAGCTCATGGCAGTTGTTGAAGATGTACTCATATGTAGAGTTCAGACAGGCCTTCACGCAATCCTTAACCACCTGACTGGCTCGAGGAGGACTTTGCAGCTCTTGGACCTACACACATACATACATACACACATCATCCACACAAAGACGTACAAACAATTGCATCAATGAATCTCCTTGGCAGCGAGAGCTAGAATCCCATTTGGTGTGTCAGCAGGGGTGTAACTGTTTCTACAGCGCTGTAAAAAACAGGGTTGCAATCGAACAGCAGGAGGTTTAACGGGACAATCATCAGAGTGAGTGTTTCCCTAACACGGTCCAACCCAGATAGCAAATGAGCGATGAAGCATGCTTGACACCTTCATCTGGCCCACATACAGTACAGGCGCTGATGAACTCATCCGAATCTTTGCCAGGACGCAGTCACAACTCAACCTAGATGAGGCTGTGTATGGTTGTGATATGGACCACAAGTGATCATTTAGCCACGTTCAGGCTGAAAGTGAAATGTCACACAAGTTTTACGTTGCATTTGAGCCATTATTGGCCCATATTTCAAGTCTGAAAAAAACATAAATGTAGCAGGTTACACTTGGGTAGCACATTACACTCATCACTGCCAAAACAGGGCTCAGTTTAAGAGGTGATGCAAAAGGTTGACGCTCATATTATCCCCTTGTAACATGGCTGTCTACTTTTTTTTCTATACTGTTTAGACCAATGTCAATATTTAATATTATTATTATCAGTATTTCAATTCCATTTACATTTAAGTAAGGAGTAAAATAAAACAGGCATGTTGTTATAGGAAAATAAATAATAAAATTTTAATAAAATAAATATTTTTTTATTAAAAAGCAACACGTCTTACTTTTAGTCCATTTACAGTTATGATTAATGTTGTCAAACATCTGCGAAACAAGTTAGTTCCTATTATCACTTATATAATAGCAGCTATAAACAGTGATTCTCTCACTATCTCTTCAAGGTAAAAGGTCAAATAATACAAAAATGCAGCTTGTTACTGAGAAACCGTCAAGCACAAAGTCCTTGCTATCAAAAAACGCCAAATAAACTGATCAGTGGTTATACGTTTTTCTTAGTTAAATAACAACGCGTCCCTATGAGTGAGCCGTTGCTATAGAAACAATAATGCATTAGAAAAAGCAAATTAATAGAAACTTGTGAAATGACTTGGAGCCTGTTTAAAGCTGTTAAAGCTGCTTCTGACCAATCGGAATCGAGAATTCAATAGCACTGTGGTATATGTGTTTTTTTTGTGGATATATAAAGAGTTCCCCACATCAAACCAACACATTACAATCAGCGTAAAGCTTGTGTGCCTCTGCCAAAAAATTTGCACATCTTTCATCAGTAATGCAATGGAGCATTAATAATATGCCGGTCAACCTTTCGAAATGGGAAATCAAACACTACATAAAGGCTCTGAGTAAAGAAACACAAGCAGCTTTTGTCCAGGGGAAGATATGTGGAGTAAATTTGAAACTAATTTGAGATCATCTTGATATTTAATTATGCTATTTAAATAATGACACTAAAATATTAGGAGTATATTATATTAGTAGCTAGATAACTAATCTGATATGGGCCTTTCCTTCACAGCTAGATTCCCCACTAAATATGCACTAAATATTAACTGCATTTACAGTTGTGGGGCAGACATTTAACTGTTTCAGTCTTATTGATTTTTTTATTTTTTTATTTTATTTTTTTTAATAAAAGACTTCCATCATGTGTGAGCGTGTAGGTGCAACACAAACCTTCATCCTGAAGAAGGTGATGCTAGTGAGTAGATCCACAGTTGACTTTAGATCCTGCAGACGCTCAGGACTGCTAGCAGGGAAATTATTCTGCAAGACATATGGAGTGTGTATCACACGCCTGGCTCGAGAGTGTAACTGAGGGTTAATGAGTGTGTAAATGAGCGTGTATTGTGCGTCAGTACCCTGTACATAGAAAGGTCGATTCTCAGAGAGTTATGGAGTTGGTCCAGTAGCTTCACAAACCTCTCTTTCTGCAGGACATACACACACACACACACACACACACACACACACACACACACACACACACACACACACACACACACACACACACAAACTTTTACAAAATAGTTCACACCAGCTGGCAGACATTGAGCATTCATGTAAAGAATTTTTCATTAATACACATTAATAATTGTGAGAGATAGCATCCATGTCAATCAAAGCGACACTAGCCAATCATGTATATCTTAGATACAGTGCTTTCCTCCAAGTCCGATGTAACAGGAACAGCAGATGTGACTGGCTGGATTCATGTGTTACTCTCAGCCTCCCTGTTGGTAGCAGGTGTATGATGGGGAAAGCAGGCTGGTGGGTTACAATTAGCAGGGGACCATATTGGGGAGAAAAGGGGGGGTTAGTGATCTAAGGTAAACGCACCCCGAAGTTGGAGGCGGCGAAGCGGTCTGAGGCGGAGACATTGTTGGAGGACTGCGTTGTGTGGGCGTAGTAAGCATTGATGTTGGCCAGCAGGGTGCTCATCACAGCTGGCACACCAGGACACATGTACTTAGATGACAAACATGCAAAGTGCCTGGAAACAGCACACACACACACACACACACACACACACACACACACGATACACAGTGCTGAACATTAATAGAAGAAAAAAGTTGAGTCAGAGTACGTAACAAAATGAACAAATGCACTGATAATGTTCTATACTGAAAATGTTCTATACTAAAACATTTTGGATTTCTGTTACATAAAGCAAACAGTGAGACATATACAGACCTATTAACACGTGACACATCTGTTTAAGCACATGGATATTCTCTCTGTATAACATCTAAAAATTGGGTTTACTACAGTGTTTACAGAAAATGACAAAATGCACTCCAATAGAGTTGTTTGTTAATTTCTTCCGAGATGTTATACAAGATGGTAATTAAGCAATGGCAACGCTACAAATTCTTTCAGTTGTTTTATTGAGATCATATTGGTGAAAGTTGAAAGGAAGTACCTATATGGTCAAAAGCTTGTGGACCGCTGACCATCACAGCCATATGTACTTCTTGAACATCCAGTTCCAGATTTCATCCCCCTTTGCTGTTACAATAGCCTCCACTCTTCTGGGAAATCTTTCCACTAGAGTTTGAGGAGTGTCTGTGGGGATTTGTGTTCATTCACCCACAAGAGCATTAGTGAGATCAGGCACTGATGTTGGGTGAGCAGGAATTGGGTGGTGTTCCAATTCATTCCAAAGGGGTTCAGTGGGGTTGAAGTCAGGGCTCTGCACAGGACACTCGAGTTCTTCCACTCCAACCTTGGCAAACCATGTCTTCATGGAGCTCGCTTTGTGCACAGGGGCATTGTCATGCTGGAACAGGTTTGGGCCTCTTAGTTCCAATGAAGGGAAATTGTAAAGCTACAAAGCATACAAAGACATTCGGTACAATTCTGCTTCCAACTTTGTGGCAAAAGGCTTGGGAAAGGCCCACATATGAGTGTGATGATCAGGTGCCCACAAATGTTTGGCCTTATCGTGTATTTTTCTTCATAGTTATCTATAAGCCTAATGATCTAATTATTTTCTTCTTAATAAAACACCTTCATTTTATGATCTAAAGACGCAAGGCCTCTCTGGTCTTGATATGTATGATATGATATGTAATTTGCATACTAGTAATACCCATATGCAATGGACGTCAGTGATGCCATTGAAAAAGTCCATTAACCTTACTGCTATTTCATAACATCTCTAATCAGCTCTCCGTCTCTCTCTCTAGCCAGCTTACGTCATGGCTTGGTAGATGGACTCCACTCCGTATCTCATGGCAAACTCGTCCACGATCTCCTGCGCTGTCTCCTCAAAATAGACTTTCCAGGCGTCGTCTCCTTTAGCGTCAGGAATCTTCACCACGCCGCCGTTCTGCTCTTCAGTGGTGTAGTGGAATAGGTGCTGCAGACACAAATGCCAATAAAACACTGGAGAAAAACCTCAATCAATACAGCCACTTTTACTGAAAGGAACCCACTGGTTTAGATTCAACCGCACAGAAAAAATGTATAGAAGTTGTTAGAAATGAATGTATAATAGACAACTTTTTGTAGTTTTTGTTGTACAAAAACACCCAGTGGGTGTGAACTTCTGCTTGGATTGATGGCACAAGAATGCATGTTTGAGCACATATCCAGTCTTCCATTATAACAGTTGATTTTTCCTCAGGACTGATATTGATATTGATTCTTTTTAAATGCCACACCGATCACACCTTTTAAACCGTGGTCATGTAAATCAATTAAGAAGCTATATCACAGGTCCCTCACTTCCTCTTTCCTTGTAAAGTAAATAACGGCATGTTTGAACAGGGTTTATTACACCATGAAGCTTATGGTATTTTCTACTATAGACATTTCTGATAGTTCAGAGTTCAAAAGTTGTGACATAATGATGCTTCTTAGTATGGCGGAACCAAGTGAAGCTCAGTTTGAGTTAGATCCTATGTCAATGGTCAATAATTTACCAACACATCTGAGGGAAATGCTGTTATTTCTGACAGTTCTTTCTTGTTTTTGTTTTGTTTTGTTTTTTGAAATAAGCAGTTGTCCTGCCCGCTAGGCTCACTGGTTCTTCTGGACGAGTCCGCAGTGCTGATTTTAGCTAGGACGTGGTTCTTTAATGGTGTACAGGAAAGGAATGGTTCCAGATTAGTCGCCATCAACAACACAGGCTGTTGCAAAAAAGTGATATGGCAGAGTTGACATTGAAACCCACTAACTTCCAGTTACTCTCACAGAAGTATTGAGCTTTCACTAAAATCCTGGGGAAAATCACATTATAATACATTCATTCATCTTCAGTTAGTTGACCCTGGTCAGTATACAGTATCTGAGCTGACCTCATGTAGGCAGGTGTACTGGACATGGTATGGAGCCACTGTCTCCTCTCCTTTAATTTCCACACTGATGTGCATGCGGATGGCTCCAGACACGGCCGATTTATCTGTGCGCTTGTCTGTGCAAGGAGGGGGAGAAGCAATGAGAGAGCAAGAGACAGAGAAAGAGAGAGAGAGAAGTTAGAGAGAGAAAAAGACAGGTCGTAAATTAACTCAACCTCCCTCTATTCTGAGATCCTTCTTATTTCCGCTTTCATTAGTTTTCATCAGTATGATTAAAATCTGACACACACACACACACACACACACACACACACACACACACACACACACACACAAACACACACACACACACACACACACACACACACACACACACACACACAGAGCTCACCCAAGTTGTACCACACGTCCATTTCTCCACTGAGAGTCCGGACCTCGATGATGGTCTGGCCCAAGAAGTCATCAGACTCTCTTTTGAACCTCTGTTTCACGCGAGATTTAATGTCATCGTCTTCGTCCCACACTCGCACCTTTATGCGATCGGATGAGTTGTGGCACTCGCTAGGAACATGGACACACACTCTGTGTTTGTATATGCTCACTATGTTTATATTGTATTATACCACAGAACTGATGAACTCTTGAATCTGATTGGTCAGAAAGTGTTGTTTAATCTTCTACAACAGCAGCTCAGACAGTCTGGCTGCAAGGCAAATCACACGTTTATATTAAAAAATTCTTCCTTTTTGTCAGTAACATGACAAGCAGAAAGGTTTCGTATTAAAACTGTTGACAATGATAACTTGTGTCGCAGATGGATATACCACAGGATTAAATGTAACTATAAATGTACAAAACAGGGAATGTCATTCTTTAATAAAAAAAATGTTGGACATTGTTATTGGATTATAGCTTCAGGGTGGTAACAGTACCTCAGCTTCGTGGTTGCCCTGAAATGTTTCATTCTATGCTTATCCTATATGTTATATGATTCCACCATTAGAATTTTCTCCATTGTACACTAAATAGTGAACCTGGCTTTAATGACAGACTGTGTTAAGCAGGCTAGGAGTAAAAAAAAAAGAGGGACAAGGGCTTACAAGTGGAAACTCTCATCCCACACAGGATTGAGGTTGCCATAGATGGTCTTGGTCCTTTTCTTGGTCTTGCCCACCTGGACCGTGACGTAAGGATCACTGGAGCCTGTCTTATCCTTGGCCTGCAGTCCTTGAGCACAGACCACTGAGAGAGAAACAAACATACACACACATACATCGACCTTCTTTTCAATACAATATTACTTAATGCATTTAATGTACTGTATTTCTAAAAACTTTTCTCCAGCAACATTCAGACAGGATTCACTGGCTTCGAACTCTGACCTGTGATGCTGATCTTGGCCGACCATTTGGACGTCCCGTCGAGTACGCTCTGCTTGATCTGCTTCATGTGGGTGCCATGGGTTGTCTTGGCCACACCGAACACCTCCTGGATGAGCTCGAAGATCTCGGGTTTGTTGCGTTCGCGGATCTTCATGCGGTCCTTCAGGACCATGATGATGTTCTGAGTGCGGTCCTCTGCCCCGTGCTTAGAGCTCTTCTCGGCAGCTCCTGAAACACAGAGCATAGCCAAGAGTCTAAAACATCAGATCCATGCTTGCTGAACAGATCCAAGCCTATGAACTGGTATGTTAGTGGAGAGAAAAAGAGCTCTTCTTTTTATGTGTTGTACCTGTTGAGATGATCGATGACTCAAAGCTTATACAATCATTTAATCCATAATTTTGTCAGTTAGTCTTATAATTTACTCCAAGTTTACTCTCTCTCTCTCTCTATCTCTCTCTCACACACACATACAATGATCTTGCACTCATTTGTGGTCTGGTGGTATTTGTACTGTATAACTATCAGATTATCGAACAGTTAAATGCTCAGATTGGATTTTGGGATTGCATAAAAGTAATATATATACAAATGAATATATGCAAATGTACGTGAATTTAAACAGATTTCTGCATGAGAAATGTCAACAGCCACGTAAGGCCTTCACCAAGTAACATTTATTCTATATTACATAATAAATTGTTGTGTTGCAATTTCTCTCATCAGGAAATCATATTTCTATGAATATACAAATGCATACATATGCGCTGCTCCTTCCCCTGGTAAACAAATGTTGCATGACCTGCATTGGCATACTGGAACCTTGTAGGCTATTTCATTTTATGATGCAATAACATTTGTCTGTTATACTTCTTTTTCCATCAGTTTCCGTGTTTCTTAAAAAAAAAAATGCAGAAAAACTCTGCTGTAACAATTTTTAGATAATGTAGGTTTACACAATGTGGGTATTGAGGTCATTGGCATATCATGCTCACTCACTCTGTAGGCAGTCGGCATTGAGGAGGTCCTGGCACTTTTCGTGGCATTTGACCCCGCACTCTGTGCAGCGCATGCCCTGACGGGCGATACCCCACAGCAGCCCCTCACACTCGTAACAGTAGGTGGGTGTAGTGGCTGTCCACACCTCAAAGTTGTGAGGAGTCGTACAGGAGATGGGGTAGATCAGAGCCTGGAGGGCCTTCTTATACACATGACTCTTCTGCAGTAGGAGACATGGAAACAGAAAACAGATTGTGATGCTTTTTGAACTAGATTAGTGGGTGCCAGTGGGATTAGTATGTTTTTTTTTGTAGACATGGCTACAGACACAAACACAGAGCACTCACCAGTTCCTCATTGTTGAGTGTGCTACATGCCATAGCAGATGTGATTCCGGCTTTACGAGAATTCTGAACCAAAGACTGCGTTCAGACACAAAAAGAAACAGAAAGAAAATCTGAATCATTTCTTTTAAAAAAAACTTCAACATTATACATAAAACAGTGCATTCACTCCAGGTCAATGGTTCTGGGAACATCACTAACTAACTGGTAATTTGGTGCGTGAGCTGCTGTAATTCATCAGGGGGCGGAGCTAATTTCTGGGCCGGAAAAATGGTTCTTGTGCCAAACTTACCATAGCCTGTGCAGAGGCAGAGGCAGCAAAAGACAGGGAGAGAAAAAAACAACAATGTTATATTCAAATACATACACAAAGTTATGTGATTTATTGCGCGCACAAAAAAAAAACATTGTGAAGATTTTGGCATGCATTTCACTCACCAGGTCCCGGACTAGTGGGATGGCTTTCCTCTTGCGTAGGTCAGGCATGCTGTCTATGCTGTACAAAGCTCCTCCCATTCTGCACGAACACAGGAAATAACTCATACCCGAGCACAAAGTCTGAAATTTCTCAAGAATATGGTTTTCGTCACTGCTGGTTCTGCTTATGAGATATATAAGTAGCTACACCTGACAGCTATGTTCACGATGATGACCCCGCCCCATAGTGACTGATAGGGTTCCTGACTAATAATGTCTAAATTCTAAACACATGCAATTGGCTGAGTCAGATCTTCGTGCCTCTCAACAGGCTTACACATTTCTACCTTAATGCCTTATAGCAGAACATTGCAATAAAGCTTTAAGAGCTGAGTGAAGGGGAGTTTGGGAAATATCTCACTGTTGCCACAGAGAATACCTTCCTTATATCATCCGCATTTAGATTAAAACCATAAACTATATCTAAGTTGTGTGTGTGTGTGTGTGTGTGTGTGTGTGTGTGTGTGTGTGTGTGTGTGTGCACAAATGAGTGAGTGTGTACTGTATTGTCAACCAATAAATAGTAATAACTAATTCCCAGTTAAAAGCAGAGAGCCTCTGATTTACATTAATTCTCAAATCCAATTAAAGTATATTACATATGAGCTCTTGATAGTGCAACAGGAAAGAGTTCACCCTATTGTTGGGAGACAGTGAGTTTAAATCCTCAGACGGCACAGCCTTCCATGGCCAGGAGCCAAGGGACAAAACTGGCTGTGCTCTCTGGGTAGGAGGGATGTCATACTCTCTCTCCCGTCAATCACAGTGACACTAGCCAATTGTGGGTGTGTGTGTGTGAGCTCGTATATGTAGAAACAGGCTGATAGCACTTTCCTGAGTAGATTATAGCTGAATATTTGTTAAATCATGTTTAAAAATTAAGTAGTGTAACAAAAGGTGACTCTAAACTTCATTTAATTCTGCTTACTTGTAAACAGAGTCTTCGGTAAATGCTTGATTTTGACTTACCCGCCCTTTCCAAACCAAAAAGACTGAGAATCTGTTTCTCCCCGTTCCTGAAATGAGATGAGATGAGAGAGAGAGAGATTGAGAAAGAGAGAGAGAAATGACAAGAACATTCATGCTGACATGTCTCTGGAGAGCACTTCACAAACCCTGATTAGGCTTGACCTACAAACCAAAATCAGCAATAGTTACAGCACTCATGGAAGTCACTGAAGTGAGGTACACAGTTATATTTTGGCCAAACCACAACAATCAACAAGATCCATGCACTCTGAGTCCAAGGGCTGCAATCTACATGACCTTCAATCATTTTGAGAAGCACCTGATTATAACAGCACTGCAGAAATGATTGAATCACAGTCTGAATAGTAGATTTCCAGGAAAGGCTGTATTCTCTGACCTTTACATGAATTACACACAGAAATCAATTAGCAATCATGGTAACAGCAATTAGAATAATTCTGAGGCAGGTTTCTGAGAATTCTGAGGCAGGTTCGTCTACAATTTTCACCTTGACTCAAATTTAATTCATTAGTGTAAAATATAACGATTGGTAGTAAATAATCTGGTCCCTCACTTTGAAGTCTCTGGGCAAAGAGAAATGTCACATGTATGATCCTGTAGTTGCTGTCAGCCAAAAGAGAAAACGAATTCATGCTTCCATAAGCTTGTGTATGCACACAAATGCTCAATGTGCAGACCTTCACAAAACCACCACATAACGTTTATACCACTAGAGCAGACCCACCTGACTCTCATCCAAGCATGGCCCATCTGAGTGAACATGCAAATCGCTAAAGCAATGAAAAGAGACTGGAGAGAAAACAAAATGGTGGGATACAGACAAAACAAGAAAACAGCCAATAATAACAGACAAAACAAAAGAAGAAGCAGTGTGACAAAGTTGCATGGCAGCAGTTATCTGCAGTGGTTAAAATATCAGCAAGACAAAGCCTTTTTAGCATTATTATAATTTAGCAAATGCATGTACAGTATATAAAATGAAATTCGGAAATCAATCTAAGTGCATCAAGCCAAAATGCTAGTAAAATAAAGTTTGTAAAGGAAACCAAGCAGTGATGTGAATTGACTATTGTAATGACTGTTGCCTTGAATCCTGTCCCAAGTGGGTTTCAGGTTTCCATCCAAGACAGCCATTCAAAAATCAATACTCCATAGATCATGCATCACTTTAGCATACACTTAATTCCCCTTCTGATTTAGCATCCAGATTCAGGATTGATGACCACCGTTGAACTTCACCCATAATAGCCCATGGAAGTAAGAGTATTTTTAAAGTCCTACCTCCTGCAGCTGCTGTCGGACCTTGTTGAAGAGCCGTAACCAGTTCTCTTTAGCTCGTACTGCTGGGTCTACTGGCTCCTTCACCTCCTCAACTTCTGGCTCTCTACACAGATAAAAGGGAATGCAGGCATGAACAGATCATTTAGGATTTGATTTAACAATCACACTTATTTGGTATTTGTGGAAAGGTTTGGCTGTTTTTGCTGCTTTATTTAGGTTTAAAACTTTGGACACCTGGATACCAACCATCCTACTGAAGATGGAGCTCCTACAGGGTTCAGTTCCACTGCAAAACTAAATGGAACTAGGTTAGTTTGGGTTTGACCTGAATTAGGACAGTAGATTTTAATCCATAATATAATAGCTACTGATATGGACTTGAGCCTTCAACTCCTGAAGGACCACAGCATTGCACAAGTCAGTGTTTACCATCCATTTCCTGGTCAAAAAAATTATTAGATGTTGAGAGACAGCCAACTATGCAGTGCTGACCCATATTTTTACTAATTATTTGCTGCTGTGCATGGGAGTAACAGCAATACCTGTCTGGATCAGGCTCTAGTTCCATCTCCTCTGGTGGTGTTGTTGGAGGGGTGATCTCTCTCTCTTTTTCCTCCAGTGGAGACCCTTCTACTGGAATTTCCTCATCTTTTGAAGGTGGCTGCTCTTGCACTGGTGGTTCCTCAATGACCTGTGTTTCCTCTGTTGGTGTGGTTGGTTTGGTAACAGGGGATAAAGGTTGAGCATTGGTTGTGGGAGTCTGGGTTGGGGATTCTGTGGGTTTGGCTGTGGTTGGAGCTGTTTGTTGGATTCCAGAAGCCGGAGGTTGGACTGGTGCAGCTTGGGGCTGAGATGCTGCAGGTTGTGGTTGTGGTCTTTGGGGTTGGGGTGTGGGTGCAGGAGGCGGTGAGGACATTGACATAGATCCACCCAACCCAAAAACAGCAGTTAGAGGTTTAGCCATAGCAAAGAAGGACTGGACAGATGGGATGGGACCTGTAGAATGCTGTTGCTGGAGAGGTGGCCTGGCCTGCTGCTGTGTTTGATTGGGTTTGTTTGGAGCTTGATTGGTTGGTGGTGGTTGAGTAGGAGCTTGATTTGTTGGTTGTGTAGGAGCTGGACTGGCCATCTGGTTTGCATTCTGGCCCTGTGGCACCTGCTGTGTTGGTGGTTGCTGATGCAGGGATGCCTGTTTCTCCAGTGGTGGCCTGGAGGTTGATGGCACAGCCAGTTTGGGTGCAGTGCTGGTAGGGGTCGGGGTGTATGGAGGCTCCTGATCTTCGCTGAGAGCCTCATCAATAGGGCACAGATCTTCATCATTATAGTTGAAGTCATCCTCTTCACCCTCATATAAGTCAGCATCTTCAGCATATGGGCCACCATCTTCATAAAGGGCACCTTCCTCGCCACCATCTTTACTGTAGGCACCCTCATCACTGTAGGCACCTGTTGTCTCGTCTGGTTCCCAGTCAGGAGAGCCTTTGCTGTAGGAGACGGATGAGTGGCATGAGTGGTAGGAGTCATTCTCGTCATACAGCTCCCGCTCACCATACTCTTCTTCACTTAGCTGTGAGCTACAGTGGCTCAACTCTGCTGATGATGCATAGCTTCCTGTCGGACTAAACGAGAGAAAGCAGGAGAGAGAGAGAGAGAGCGAGAGAGACAGAGATTAGTATCTGCTTGGAGATTACTGTATAAAACTGACAGGTTCATCAAAGTCTATTTGTGGAGGCTTTATGGTTTTAGCTTGGGAACATTTCTGGAAAAAAAAAAAACCCTTTCTTTTGTAAATTGAATTACTACTTAGAATGTTTTTTTTAATGGGTTACCCTTGACATACAGCGTAGGATACACTTTTTATTCCTTTAAGAAACCAATGAGACAGTGATGGAAAGAGAATATCACCCTATCACACATACACCCTTAGAAAACAGGGATACTCATGAGTTCTTGGAATTGTTAAGAATTGTTCTTAGCTTCTTAAAGAAATTCTCTGAATACTCTGTTGTACAGATACATGTAGAATTTTAATATTTTCCCCAGAGGGACAAATCAAAGAATCCTTAGAGGTATTAAATAGAATCCTTTTTTTCTAAGAGTGTACAGAAAAGGTTCTTTATGGTAAAGCCATTTTTGGTTCCCTGAAGAGCTTTTCCTTCACAAAGCTCCACAAAACTCCACATAATGGTAACCCATGGCATCGAAAATGGTTCAAAAATGGACAATGGTTAAAAATAAAGCTTCCAAAATAGTTATTCTATGACAACACTCACAATATCTTTTGCTGTTTAATGCTCTTTTTGATAGGTAATTGTATAGGGATTGCTTAATATCTTGTTCTGAAGGTCCCAGTACTCTATATTGATATAAAATATCAATAAAAGGTTAAATAAAAATAATATTTGAAGTACCAGCATTAATTAGACTGTGGATAAAAGCAGAGATTGTAAATCTTTGGTCTGTTGCGTCAGGCAAGAGAATCATCCAGAAATTAGGATATTATATAACAGTATACAAGAAATATGAAGAGGAAGAGTGAGAGAGCGAGAGAGAGAGAGAGACAGAGAGAGAGAGAGAAGCAGAAACTGAAGGAGGACTTGATGTTTCATTTGATATTGCGGGAACAGAAAACAAACTCAGATGAGAAAGCAAACCATCAATCTAAAAGATGGAGCTACTTTGGCAGTCGTGGGATGACTAGAGTGGAAAAATGTCACGAACAACAAAGCTGACTCATAAAACAACCCCCCCCCCCACACACACACACACCCACACCTCATTCTCTCTATGCTGTGATTCTACCACCAGCTATTTATGCATAAACACAATGCGGAAGAGACCTTGGGAGGCTTCGGTTTGGAGAAAACCACCGGCTATTCCCAGTGTGCCAAGCCAGTTACATCATGCTGAGTGGGACTCAACCAACTGTTAGGATATTCCTGAGTTTTGGCAGTAAAAGCACTTTGACAGCATGCTGTGAGTGAAGCTCTGTAGGTGGACGATTTAAAAGCGGTGTTTTAATACATTAAGAGTCTTAAATTTTAACGATGGATTACACAATCCTGAAGAACTCCTTGTAAATTGTTTATTTAAATAATGTTCCTGTAATTCTAATTAAGGTTAATAACACGTGTATATACACATATATTTGGGCAATGCCTTTTTGGACCTAAATAGAATAAACAAGAGCTTGTTGGAATTTATGTCTCATAGCTGCATCAAAACTCAAGAAGGAGCTATATAGAAAAAACACATTCTTATATTTTTGAAATCTAGCCAAATTTAAGCAAAAATATATCCAAATGTAGATGGTGCAAAACACGAGAAATCAGAGCAAAGTGCTTGAGAAAGGTTAGAGAAAATGAGGAAAAAAGAACCATTATTAAAGAAAGACACATGGATCAAATATGATGAATGAGCCTATTAAATACAAGGAGAAGGGAAGGAGGAAAAAACACAACACTCATCCACCCACCCACCCACACACACATACACACACAAACAATCTGACCCACATACATTTAGACATACCCAAGTTAACATACACTTGTATGCGTGCATTTGCTAAGACATTCTCATCCTCGTACACTATTGACCAGTGGCATTTATTGAATAATGCATGAAGCAACGCAAGATAAAAAGTGGTTTTATGCACAAAGCACACCACAGGTCAATACACACACCCACACACATCCTGAAGTAGGCCAGGCGATGCTGTCATCACCTGCTCTGTTTAAGCGACGCTACAGACACCAGGATCAAATGAGCTGCTGAAAACTGCTTAAACAATGAAAATGTTTGTCCTCCAGCTAGAACCATTTAGCAAAACATGATTTAACTGTACCATCTGGCTTTAACTTTCTAAAGGGCTTCTAACATAGAACCTTTTCTAATGGAGTGTACTGTAGAAAGCTTTGAGGTTGTTATTTATGTGATCAAATGTGATTATAGCATAATATAAATAATATAACCACCACTAGATAACCTGACAGATGTCAGTTAGAATGAATAGATTATCAAGAGGTGTGGTTATCTGATCAAATTAGCTCCTCCCATTCCATTATTTTTTATTAGTGCCACAAACATAGATATTTATTTGAGATTTAATTCCAACAGTTCGAAAGCTCAGAATCATAAATCAAAAAACAGGTTAGGAGTCAAAGAGTCATAAAGCTCCAGCGTCATAAGTGTACAATATAAACCCTTTTCTAAAGGCTGTACAATAATAACATTAATGGGTTATTTTTAATGATGTTAAATAGTTTACAGATAAAGTGTGAGAGTGAAATTTGAATGTTTTATTCATGTGTGAAAAAGAAACAAGAACACAGCACATAAAAAATGGATCAGCCAACGAGTCCTTTGAGTCCTTGAATCAATTTGTGAATCGATTCGTCAATTGCTCGGTGCGTGCCAGTTAATTGGATATTTCCTTTAAAGAATGAGATTATCCTTCATTTAGCAGGTCCCAAGAGTTATAATTAGGAATTCGATAAGATGCTCATGAGGGTCTTATCCACACCTTTTTGGTGAAGCCAGGGTCAATATGGAAATGATATATTACAATTTAACCAAAAACCCCTTGCAATTATTATCTAGAACCAATCACAGCAGATGAGAGAGCAACATTGTGGGTTAGAGCACAGACTCTCTCTCTCTCTCTCTCTCTCTCTCTCTCTCTCTCTCTCCTACCTGATTGCTCTCTGGTGGTCGTAGTCGATGATGTCACAGCTGTGAATAGAACGGGTGTAAGTGGCTCGGTTGGTGCGATGCTGCTGACCCATGGGGTATTGGTGGACGGAGGCGTTGGGCTGTGATGTGCTATAGAACGGTGGTGGGATGCTGTTACTTGTCTCACTGCGGTAATCACTGTCCCGGTCATCCACTGCACTATCTGGGTCTTCATCTACACATAGGAAGTGAGCGTTAGCAAAGGATTTAATTTCCACACAAATATAATGCCAAACCAAAACAAAACCCTGTTTTATATGAGCCTGCAGAATGAAAAGCAACAATGGACTCTACCCCTTCAAAATGAGATTACCACAAGAGCTAAATCTGGCCCTCGGGGAGGAAGAGGAGGAAGACTGTGACTCATTCAGGAGTGGAGTGTGGTGCTGTATTCAGGAAGGCTCCAGTATGAGTCAAACCTCTTATTAGTGGTATGCTTTGGAGACGAGAGCCAAGATTGGGTGAGGGGTGGCGTGACAACTGGGCCGATGGGCCAACTGGACCCTCGCCAGCAGGTCCATCTGCTAATCCACACATCAGCAAAGTTGTGTGTGTGTGTGTGTGTGTGATGCAGTTAGTGTGTGATCCACTCATGCTCTTTTGGTGATGCTATTGGAAAGAAGGTTATGTATTATATTGTTTTATTGTGATTCTCTTGATATTTTCATGGTTGCTGCATAATATGGAAGTAAGCAACTTGAAGAGATGGTGGTATTTATGATATTACAGGATATTTAATATGCTTAAAGGATTTCACGGGAGTGTTCTTCATCTTTTTCAAAGCTGCTATGAACTTGTAGCTACGTTAAGCTCTTGCTAAATCACAGGAGAAAAATAAACACCTGGGTAACATTTTTGGAGACCAAAGAGACAGTACAATTGATTGTCTCTAGAATTCTTAGCTATCGTTCACCAGAATGCTATCATTACCTTTATCATTCATTTGATTAAAAATACAAAACACTGTATTACTATTATAATGTAATATGATTACATTTGGGGTCATTTGTATTATCTATGAAAACTGCATTCCATCACATGTCCTTTCCCTGAACACATGTGTGCTCAAGGGGAAAAATGTATCACTTTTATAATTTATAAAACATATCACTTACTTGGCAATCCAAACATAACCCTTTGATCATAGCATGCAGCTTAATGACAGTAAACAGTGACTCACTCTGCTGTTCTCCCCACAAATTCCAGTTACCTGTAAGAGAGTAGACATACAAAGGACACTCAGGTTGGTTGAGACTAAGCGTTGATTTGTGGGATAAACAAACCAGCTGTAAAGTACCTGCATATACTGTATTTTAATGAAAGTAAATGTATAGTCAGAATTGCTGCAAATCTAGCACACTGGAATATGTGCTAAGGTATCTGTAGATTCATCTGTAGATGGACGCTAATGAAATGTGAAATGTGTATACTTCTCTCCAACACACACCACTTCAGTAAATCCTTTGTCAGGGAAGGAAAACAGATTTCACCAAATGATCATTTCACACACAAAAACCTTCAGACTAGCCCCAAATATTCCAACAATATTTCTCCCATAAGGTCACTTTGGTGCCCATAAATTTATGATGTAAGGATATTATCCACAACATTAACCCCTTTCCCTCTCTCAAGCTTTGAGGTTTTAATTACAATAGAAATAGTTAGGGGGCAGTGGTGGTTTAGCGGTTAAGGCTCTGGGTTACTGATCGGAAGGTCGGGGGTTCAGGTCCTGGCGCTGCCAAGCTGCCACCGTTGGGCCCTTGAGCAAGGCCCTTAACCCTCTCTGTTCCAGGGGCGTGGTATCATGGCTGACCCTGTGCTCTGACCCCAACTTCCTGGCATGCTGGGGTATGTGAAGAACAGAATTTCACTGTGCTGTAATGTATACGTGACCAATAAAGACCCATTATCATTGACACACTGTCTGCACTTACACTTTGCTCTTGTTTGTGGAAATTTTTTTATTTAATTCTGATTACTTATATTTAAAACAAGAGCCTGGTGGCTGCACAATATTTTTAAACACCAATTTGGCCTAAAAAAAAGAAAAGAAGCATAACCCTGGTGATTCCTGCCCCCATTTTTGACCACTAGGTGCAATAATCTCAGTGGAGCTAAATGGGGAAGTTAAGCCCAGTGCCAACTGCCCCATGACTGTGCTATCCAGAAAGGTGAGCAAATCAATGGAACATCAACTTATATACAACAACTTACTACATGGCCAAAGCTTTGTGGATACCTGACCCTCACACCTATATGTGCTTGTCGAACAGCCCATTCCACATGTAGTCCCTCTTTCCTGTTCTAATAACTTCCATTATCCTGAGAAGGCTTTTCTCTAGATTTTGGAGCATGGCTGTGGGGATTTGTGTTCATTCGTCAACAAGCGTATTAGTGAGGTCAGGCACTGATGTCGGGTGAGGAGGTCTGAGGTGCAGTCGGTGTTCCAGTTCATCCCAAAGGTGTTCAATGGGGTTGAGGTCAGGGCTCTGTGCACGCCACTTGAGTTCTAACACTCCAACCTTGGCAAACCATGTTTTCATGGAGCTCACTCTGTGCACAGGAAAGTTGTCATGCTGCAACAGGTTTTGACCTCTTACTTCCGGTTCCAAATTGTAAAGCTACAGCACACAAAGACATCCTATACAATTGTTTGCTTCCAACTTTGTGGCAACAATTTGGAGAAGAACCGCATATGGGTGTGATGGTCAGGTGTCCAAAAACCTTTGGCCATATAGTGTGTGTGTAAACTTTTAAATAGTTGGTCCCTCACAAAAGGTAATTAGCATATCAATTGAATTTAAAATGTATTAAAAAAGCCGCCACTTGTTAAACGTAACTATAAATGGATAAAAAGTATGGGATGTTATTCTTTCATTAATAAAAAAAAATGTAATCCATGGCAATTTGCTGTGGTATAAGGGAAATAAAACCCTTGGAGAAATGCGTTCACTGAAAAATAATCAATGTTGGGGTAGTAACTTATAATATAACAGCACATCCTGTCATGTTTTATTCCTTACTAGACTCACCCCAGTGATCTTTCCCGTTCCTCTCAGCTAATGGAGTGGAGGAAATCACACAGCCTTTATTATAGGCGGCTGTGATGCCTCACCAGCCTGTGATTAACACAATGTGGGTCTGGCAGGTAGCCAATGACAGTCTCCAGCTGCCTGTCACAACCAATGACAGGCCACTTGAGTGTAGCCCAGCCCACTGGAACCTGTGTAGTAAAATTAGTAACTGTGGCAGTAATGTCTTTAAGGTCAGAGATTATGCTTAACTATAGTATTCCTCAGGGCATGTTTGGTGTCATTTTTATCCATACTTAATGGTGAACAATGTGGTGATATCATAAACATCATAGAAGTTTAGGAAATAACATTTAAAATATATGTTGCACTATGTGCTCTTTCACTGACCTGGTGTCGCTGATTAAAGATTAGTTGATTATAAAGATTAGCATTATACTCCATCCATGACTGGAGGGTGGCAACATGGTGGCTGTGACCCAAGCCACCCCAATTCTGGCCTCAAATTACATCCCTTAAAATGTCTACCACTCTTACACAATTCATTTAGGCTTCAGGTGTTTTATCCAAAGCCCTTTCAGTATTAGGAACTACCACGTAACTACATATAAAGTCTTGAAGTAGCTGTTTATTTTGCACCATGGAACAAATCAGATATTCTGCAAATTTAACTTTGTCTTATACATAATTTGGTGGTCCTGCCTCCAGTTAGAACCTCATATCTATAACCTGAACACTCTGCTTTTACCGAACAGGCAGACAGGTAAGAAAGGGAACACAAGACGGCATCTGTGAAAAGCTCTGAAATTTTTCACATCTTTGGGTTTTTTTCTTATTTTCTTATTCTCCTTATTTTAATAATGAAAGTAATCGATAATTAATTTAATTATCGATTACTACTTACACAACAATGTTCATGAAGTTGCAGCACAAGCTACTGACTATTAAAAGAACTTTGGCCTTTGCAGATCGGGTGCCGCCAAAATTCCACATCAAAAACTTCCATAATACAGATAACCGATATCCGGTGAGTGTAAGATTACATAATCCAGACAAGTCTAAAAGCCTTGTGGTGAGTAGAGATTCATTTGAGGTTGTGGGAGCTTCTACAGGCAGGAAGCAGTAAGGTAACTCGACCTATCACTCCACCTCTGAAGTCTGTGTGTGACAGTATGGGATTGATTTTATATAGAAGTGCGTAACTCACAGCATTGGCTCGCGGGAATAGGAAGTGGCCTCTCCTGCTGCTCCTGGTATGAGTACTATGAGAACAAGCATAATTAGATTAATTAACAGATTATGACATTTCCAGGATGGTATTTTAACATGTGAATCATGTGACTTCTTTATGGGGAAAAGGAACTTACATCCTGGTCTCTCATGGCATTGAGCTGTTCGAGTTTCTTAGCCCAGTAGCGAGCTTCCTCTTCAGGGATATCTGTGGCAAGGAGCACATGCATCCACACACATGTTTGCTTTACAATCCTTGTGAGGACCTTCCAGTGACAATGCATTAAATTACTGCTATGCCTACACCTAACCCAACCTAAACCTTAACCTCAGTAATCAAAGGGAAACATTTTGGCTCTTTTACTTTTTTGTTTTGCTTTTTTCAAAAAAAGAAGAAAAACAAGAAACTAAGTTTTCTTCTTGGGGACCAGCCAATTGTCCTCAGAAAGTCAAAATCATCAAAAATGGCAGACATCGGGACTGGGACCCAAACAGCAGGTCATGGAAGTGGGTGGTTTGTACTTTCTTCATACACACCCCAACTACCACATATACACTGTGTTACTTTGTTTGCTTGAAGAACCTGCTGTGACCTTATGCCAACACAGATTTCTAGCCAAGAAACAAAAATGGGCCTCAATGGTCTCTCTTTTTCAGCAGAAACTCACTGAAACTAAGGTACTGGATTAATAATGCCTGTAATGCAACTGATTTTTGGCTCTTCCTAAGGTTTAAGGGTAGCCATTTATTTCTAATAAAGAGAATAGAGGATCCATTTGAGATTGTGGTGATGAATCGGTAATCTGTTGTTATGATTTCAGTGGGATTGATTAATTATGGTCCTACCCAGTGGCAGTTCGAAGCGAGTGTCGAGCAGCACCCGGTGAAACGTTGGGTCTTTGGTACCACAGATCTCATTATCGTCCATGATGACCTGGGAGTCCAGAGTCTGCCACTCCCCTGGACCCTCCTATGAGAATACACAGGTAAAATGATGTAAAATGAAACATTCCTCTGGACTGAGAACACTCAAATTGTAGCACAATCCTGTAGGGATGAATGACATGAGATTAATTCATAATCACAGTTATTTGGTTCAATATTGAAATCATGAGTATTTATTACAATTACACAATTTAAGGACCAAATTGGGACAAATATCTGAATCACAGCAAGGCTGCTCCTTAGTTACATTAACTGAGTATCTTTTTTTTTACAAACACAATTAGCTTCAGTATGCAACCAAGCAGAAATCTGAATGGGAATCTAATGATTTAATACACTGAAGTCAATAAATAAGCAAACTGTCGGTACATTGTTATGGTATAAGAGGAATAGAACACTTCAGGATGTGTTGTAATAGGAAAATAATTAACATTGAGGAGGTAACAGCTGCATTACACCACCCCATTGTTAATGATTAAACCCTTTATACCTCAACAATTTGCCAATAATTACATTCTTATTAATTATATAACAACACAACATATTTTGTATCAGTTTATTCTTACATTTAATGTTGTGGAATATCTGTGAGACGAGTTAGTTCCTGTTATTAGTTTCGTATACCATTCCCTCACCAGACTCTCTTTTTTCCCCACTCTCTTGAAGTTAATAAGATTTTTTTTTAATTGCAGCTGGTCATAGTGCTGAGAAACCGGAAAAAGTCTGGTATAAAGCACTGACACTGGAGACTCCTTCCACAATTATTAAATAAATGTCTCCTCACAGAGACTCCTCACTTCACTATATCCACTGTTATACTTTTTTCTTTGTTAAATAATATGCTTTTTTTAATCCATTGTAAAAAAAAAACAAACAAACAAAAAAAAACAACATTGTAAATAAGTTGTTGCTATAGAAATTATAATTAGATACTTTACCTGTGATTTACCTTGCAGCTGGAACTATTTTCAGAGCTGCTTTTTAAAGAATATCAAACACCTTCAGACCAATCAGAATTGAGAATTCAATAGCACTAGTATAAATATACACATCCATATCTAACATCAGCCAAGAAGCTAGATTTAACTAAGCTCACCAATATCATAGTCAATTATGTTAAATTACCTGAAAAAGCCAAACAAAATCATGCTCACAAGTAAAATATTTTTTAAAATTGCAGCTCTATATTTCTGTGAGTCTTCTTTTTTTGACATTCTCTGCAGGACATCATTATTAAATGGTAAATGGTCTGCACTTAGATAGTGCATTTATCCAAAGCACTTTACACTGTGTGTCATTCACCCATTCACACACACACCAGTTGTAGCAGAACTGCCATGCAAGGTGCCAGGAATCGAACCGCCAACCCTACGATTAGTGGACAACCTGCTCAACCACCTGAGCTACAGCCGCCCCAACCATTATTAAATAAAATCTACTCTTGAACATCACGATTAACATGAAAAAGCCATTGTCCACACTATCATTATCACTCCAGCTTGAGTCTGGTGTGGAACCTAATGAAAAATATTGCCCGCTACTGTCATCACTTCTGTAATCACATCTCACATCAGCAGTTTTAGTTCACCCTTGATGGCTCACTTACAGATCAAAGAGACACACAAATGTGTCTGTTGAAGTCCGGGAATAGGCCAGGCAATAATCCCGATTCATATTCGAGGACAGGTGATACATTATTCATACAGAGTTATAAAAACAAAGTGAAAAAAGCTCACGCTCATTTATAAAGCAGAACATAAAAGCTGCAAATGGGAGAAATGGTTGCTTCGCTTTAGAGGAGGCCATTGTGTGTGCTTATGTAACTGTCTCTCAGCAGCTGGTGCGTGTGCGTGTGAGTGTGTGTGAGTGTGTGTGTGTGTGTGTGTGTGTGTGTGAGAGAGAGAGAGAGAGAGAGAGAGAAAGAGATGGGTGCTGCTGAGCTCAGCTCAAACAGAAGCGCATTACACCGGTAGACTTTTGCTACTATGGATTTGAATTTTTATGCCTTGATTTAAAACAGCAAATGAAATTTGGAAGTTGAATTCGATTAAATCAAAAGTTGTATTTAGTACTTTGAATGCGTGTGAAACATTTTAATGCTGAGTTAATGCACACTGGAAAAGCAAAACTGCAAACTTGCTTATGTTTTGAAGTTTTACAGAAGCCTGCTTATATATCACTTCATGAAATCCTTCAACATTGCTTAATAAAGGATTTATGGAATGCTTATGAATGTGTTATGGATAAAACAGTGTAAAAGACAGTTGTAGAATGCAATTGGTCCCGCCCCTTACTTCATTTGATTGACGGATGCTCTGCAACGGGATCCAGACGGTGCCCACCATGGTGTCCCAGATCAGACCTTTATTCCACACCTCCACCGTCAAACCCAGATCCAGCCGGTTTATCTCACTGCCCAGAGAGAGTGAGAGTGAGAGAGAGAGAGAGAGAGAGAGAGAGAGAGAGAGGTGTTACTTGTATTGATACTTCTTTCTTATTTTACCAAATATTTCTTCATGCACATTATTTCTCTACTTCCACATTATTTTTAATCGGATACATTACTGCCAAAGCACTGGGGGGCATTATAAATAATCTTTTATTACAACATTTATTCATATTAATGAAGCATTGCAGAATTAAAGAGAGATAGAGAGCGGGTGAGAAAGAGCGACAGCTCTGGAATGATGATATTGTCCTCATATTATATTTAACAAGGGATTAGCATTGGAACTGGGTCGATGATATTGCCAGCAGCATGCTGTGTTGATTTTGTAAGTACATTTCTTTTATGTAATTACATTAACTTGCATTATAGCAAATGGTAGCGGACTGAAAACAAAGCTGGAAGCAGGGCTGCGAGGAACACGACGTGGCTCAATTACAACACAGCAGGATGCGTTATTAGAGTGAGAGAGGAAGATGGAGGAAGAGAGAGAGAGAGAGAGAGAGAGAGAGAGAGATGGAATGAAGTGGAAGACAGATGAAAGCTGCATGTGAAACTACACTCCACTATACTATAGGCTACATGCACAAAATTAGTACAGCACTACAGTATATAAATGAAGCCTAAAAGATTAATACTCTCAGAAGAAGTCACTAAAGGAATACTCCAGTGGTTTTCAACCTAATTTGTAACCTAATTATTATCTATGTGTAATTATCACAAACAGACTATGACGAGGAGGAGGGAGAAGCCAGGTTGTGAAGATGCACACCTGGCACTGATTTGACTAATCATGTGCTATACTACTATGTTGCAAAATTGGAAAAAACTTCATGTCTGTCCATAACAAGATCCTAAAGGCTGAGTGAATCTAGCATGCGTATATGTGTGTGGCGGTCTGGGAAAACCCGACAGAGGTAGCTGGGTAAAAAAGACAAAAAATTTCAGTTTTGGCCATGGGTTTTTGACCCTATCTCACAGTACACTGGTGTTCTATTCTGCCGGCGGAGTGGAAATCCTCTTATTAAACATTTTCCATACCAAGACGCTAAAGGCTGCTTTCACACTAGACGTTTTTACTCAACTGTAGGAGCATGTTATAAATGTAATCCTACAGGAAGTGGGCACAAAGCGTCCTCTTATCTGGCACAGCAGAAGTTGAAAAAAGATCAACTTTTTAGAAAAGCACATCATGACATCAAGCAATCAGGATGCGAGCTGGAAGGCAATCGAGGTAAAACAAACACGGAGAACAACATGCTAGTGAAAAATATTGTTAGTGAACGAATATAATGAAAAAATATTTCGTTGTCAATATTCCACCATTTTAGTGTAACTAACATCATTTAGTATAACTAACACCATCATGCAGTACAGCCACACAAGCAGCTCCAACGTTCTTCATTTTCCACCTGGAAAGCTACAGAAACCTTCTCAAGACAATCAACCTCCTTAGCCGCAGAGTTACACCAATCTCATCTCTCATTTCATCTACATTATGGATGATAATAATAAATCAAAATCTACATAGCAAGCTAGGCTGGTTATATAGTTGAAGTTAGCCAGGGAAACATGTCTACATTGATGCACACTGCAACTACACATCCACTACAGATGCACTGGATAGTGACCAGGTTGAAAACTGATGGAATATTCCTTTATGGAAGCCTATAGCACTTACTGAAAGCTGAGCACTTCACACATTATAGGGTTAGCCTCGCTGTTTCATTTTTTGCTATAATCAGATCATGTTTTCGATATAAATGGAGCTTGCAGTAATTAATCACACGTAAGATTTTGTGCAAGAGGCAGCAATGAAGCGAGTTAGTGAGTGCTAATTATGGCCATGTGGCTGTGGGAGAGTGTGTGTCTGTGTATGCGTGTGTGTGTGTGTGTGTGTGTGTGTGTGTGTGTGTGTGTGTGTGTGTGTTGGTGGGGTTGCAGAGATGTGGACATTATGGACATGTCCCAGGTCTCACGACACAACAGAGAATCTCCACAGAGCTTTGTTACACAACAAGCACTTTGGCACGACAGCACTCCAATCCCAGTGCTCTGAAACAGTACCCACCAGTACATACACACTCCTGCTAGCCAATTCTACTCCATTGGATCATGGGCAAAACGAACGAGCGAAAAGGAACGCATAGAGGAAATGAAAGTGAGCAAGATGGAGAATGAGGGATGCATGAATGAATGGGCTGACAGGGAAAAAAAGGAGTGCGAATTAAAATGAGTGCAAAAGACCGAGGCGGAGAGCGATGCATGATTGAGCGAGTGAGTAAACGGCGGGGGCAGTGAGGTAGGGGGAGGTGAAAGAGTGCAAGAGAGAAAGTGAACGAGTGCAGCTGGACTGTATGAGTGTCTGCATGAACAAGCCTGAGTTGAGTCACGGTCTGAACATAGAATCCTGGGAACATAGAAAAACAAAAAGATAAGAAACTTTTGCTTCTTTCTTTATTGATCAAATCTGTCAGTTAAATATGAAGCCAACTGTCTTTTACTCGGCACTTATTAAAGCAGGTCTGTCATTTGCAATGGATTTTTATGACCAAAACATGAAGATCTGTGAGCGAATCTAGCATGCATGTATATGTGTGGCGGTCCGGAAAAACCCACCAGAGGTAGTTGGGTAAAAAAATTAAAAAAATTTTTTAACCTATGGGTTTTTGACACCTCAAGTTGAAACCTTTCTCGCGGTACACTGGCGTTCCATTCATCCAGCGTCCATCAGACATTTTCAATCAGCAGGAACACATGAATTATTTTATTGCTGCAAGTCATAAGATTAGTCAGGACACTGTTGGGTATCTGTATATAGAGTACCGTGACTCTGTGTTTAGCTGCTGGTGAGCAGGGTGATGAGAAAGGGGAGGGGTGTGATTCCCCTGCTGGGCAAACACTTCACACCTCTCTACAATAACACTAGTATAGAGAAGAAATGGACAGCACAACTACAGTTTTTTTTTTTTTAATGAAGCCCTGAGTGTATACTTTCATATGAGCCATTAACCACTATTGTGGAGTGCGACATCACAAATTAATTCAATGCTGTACACAGGCACCCCCAAAACAGGCAGAAATTCTATGGAATTTTTTTGACATCTGGTAAAAAGAGTTGAGTACATGTAAAAATAATTCACCAGAAGGATTCATAAAGTTTTTATTTAGGTTACCTGCCTTGAAGTCTGCCTGTAAAGATCATGGTAGGTAATCATTCAATTTGTCTAAATTGAGTAAAATGAATGACTGAAGTCCCCTGTATAAGCAACCTCACTGTAAACATGGGCTGTAATGTGAACTGGAACCAATGAAACATCCAGTAATGTAATGCCAATGATTTAAAGCCTAAAATTTTTGTTTTTGTCTCTGGGAATGAATATTTCTCTTGTACTGCTGCTCACAATCAAATAAAAATCAATTCAAAACAAAGCCAGATTACAAAAATAGGGGAATGAAAAGGAGTGAAAAAGGAAGTATGGGAGAACTGGGTTGTGGAAAGAAAATGGTAGATGAAACATGAGAAAATGAGGAGAAGATGACATGACAGATGAGGAGCATAAAAAGCAGGAGGTGAGAAGAGAGCGAGAGATAGATAGATAGATAGAGAGAGAGAGAGAGAGAGAGAGAGAGAGAGAGAGAGAGAGAGAGAGATACTCACAACATGAAGTCCTGCTCCCAGCTCGGCTGGTTGCCCCGCACTGCAATCGTCGTGCTCTTAACATTCTGAACCTTCAGACTCACATACGTGTTAAACTTCTCTAAAGGGGGAAGAGCATAAGGAGGTCACTCACAACAATAAATACACACAAGCGCACAATCACACACACACACAGTTTGTCAGAGTCATGCCTAGAATCAAGGGTAATGCTGGTCTTGAATCAGTCTTCACTCACCTTGGGGTCCATCGAGCTTGGCTTTCTTCACTGCAGAACAGAAAGGCAAAGACAAAGAATCAGTCACTCTAGTCACCTCATGCCTTACTTGTTATGGCAAAGAATTCATTTCAGTTTATCAAATGCAACCTGATTCCCAGTTTGATCCAAAGATCAACACATCCATCCATTTTCTGTACCGCTTCTCCTACACAGGGTTGTGGGGGAATCTGGAGCACATCCCAGGAGACTCGGGGTACAAGGCGGGGGACACCCTGGACGGGGTGCCAGTCCATCGCAGGGCACAATCGCACACACTCACACACCCATTCACACACTACGGACAATTTGGAAATGCCAATCAGCCCAATCAACGCGTGTCTTTGGATCTTTCACATTCAGATTTGTATTTAAGTGATATAACTGAGTAGTCAAAGTAATTTTAGCATTTATCAACAAAGTATGCCAAGAGCTCCATCCGAGCAATTTTGAGAGGTTGATTGGAGTCAGATTTGAGGGGAGGGGTTTCTTATTTTATATTACACCACAGCACTGCTGAATTCTTCATTCTGATCGCTCGGGTGTTGATTAATGTTCTATAACAGCAGCTCTGACAATAGTACCGGCTCCAATGCGCTCGCTCTAATATGTTATCATTTCTATAGTAACAGATAAAACAATGTGTCTTGCATGGCAAACGCACAACATCCATCCATCCATTTTCCGTACCCTTTATACTACCCCTGGATGGGGTGCCAATCTATCGCAGGGCACATTCGCATACACCCTCATTCACACACTACGGACAATTTGGAAATGCCAATCAGCCTACAGTGCATGTCTTTGGACTGGGAAGGAAACCTGAGGAAACCCCCGAAGCACGTGGAGAACATGCAAACATGTTCGGTGCACACAGGGTGGTGTCAGGAATCGAACCCCCAACCCTGGAGGTACGATGCAAATGTGCTGGACGCACAACAGAAATAGATTAAAAACATGTGCATTCACTGATATGGTGATGTTTTCTGTCAGCTGACGTTTGTTTAGCATTTCTGGACAGAGTTTCCAGTGTCAGTGCTTAACAATCAGAGGTGAAGCTTTATTAGCGTCATGCTGGAATACTGAACATCAACACTGTAGAATACCATTTGATCATTTAACACTGCCACACTCTACTAACTACATATCTTTGCTATTAGCTTCACTGTAGCTCCTGAATAATTCATAGTTACTGAATAATATGATTAAGAAGAAGAATAATAAGTAGGAAATTTGAGGTCTCTGAGGCCTTGCTCATGTGGAAACAGCACAATGCATAAAAATCATTGTGCTAATGCCACAGCACCTGTTTTTGTTTTTTTCAATCTTCAAAAGTCCATCTTTGGTGAGCCTGTGCCCATGATAGCCTCAGAATCCTGTTCTTGGCTGATTTGATGTGGTCTTCTCCTGTTGTAGGACATCCACCTCAGGTTTTGATGTGTTGATGTGTGTTCCGAGATGCTTTTCTGCTCACCACAGATGTAAACAGTGCTTATTTGAGTTACCATAGCCTTCCTGTCATCTTGAACCAGTCTGGCTATTTTGCTCCTTTAACCTCTCGCATCAAAAAGTGGTTTCCATACACCGGATGTTTTTAGCTTTTTGCACCGTTCAGTATAAGACGTTTTCTGTTGCCTGGGAAAATCCCAGGAGTTCAGCAGCTTCCATGCCAAGTCACTGAGATCGCGTTCTGGTTCTCCATTCCCACCTGGATCATGATTTCATGCATCTCATTTCCTCATTGGATAATTACATGAATAATTGCATGAAATGTACAGTTTTTTCCCCTTCCTATTAAAGCAGCCAATGACTGTATATTCTTCTTTCTTCCTCTTCTCTTTCTCCGATCTATGGCTCAATGGCGGCTCAATCTATTTCCTGTTTTCTGTGCGATGCCAATTCTGCAGCTGCTCTCCTGGGCTTTTCTTCAGACTGTGTGAAATTAATCCTGCAGCTTACTGCTTACAGCTTGCAGCACAGCTCAGCTCTGTCTGTTTTTTAAAAGGAAAAGAAAGAGAGAGAAAAAAAAACCCTGCTGGCAGTCAACCGACAGAAACGTGTCTGAGTGAACGTGACTCGTGACACAGACGATACTGCAGTGAGTGTCACAAAACACTGACACAAACAGATGAATGAAATTGTTCATTAGTGGAGTGTGGAGATGAAATGTAATACGTACTATCTGTCAAACTCTGTGTGTGTGTGTGTGTGTGTGTGTGTGTGTGTGTGTGTGAGGATTTCAGCTGAGTCAGAGCTTTTCGACATCTTTGCTTCCAGGGAAGAAGAGACGAGAGGAGATGATGAAGAAGAGGCACTGAGAGAAAACGATTCCGCAATAAAGATGAGAAGAGACGATAGAGATGAGAGGCGTTAGGAAAGAAGGATTAGATGAGAACAAGACGTGTTTGATATGAATATTAACGAGCCCTGTATTACGTGGCACAAGCAGCAGCGGGCATTAACAAGGCATACGTACTGACGTAATAACTCTGACCTTACGAAGTACTGCAGTGTGAGAGAGAGCGAGAGAGATAGAGACAGAGACAGTGATTCAAGCACATCCAGGACATGCTTTCTCTCTCCTTCTCCTCACACACACACACACACACACACACACACACACACACACACACACACACACACATACACTGACATTGAGTTAAAACACCTGCAGAGTGTCAGGAATTCCCAGAGCTTTTCTCCTGTCAACCACTGTCACTACAACTGATCACACCGCCGACGGGCATTCAGCGATAAAAAGATCCGAAGGACAAGTTAAACTCTCCGTTTCTACACGGCCCCTGGGGCGAGATTTCAAACTGCAAGATGTGGAGCTGTGTTTTAGGTGATTTAACCGAGTCTCCGTATTCCGGTTGCACATTATAACCCCTTCAATTCACAGCTTATTGTTTAGTTATTCAAAAGGAATAGAGTTAGTGGTAGAAGTGTCAGTGAGATATAGCCCTAGCTTCATATCTATCTAAACAGAGCGATGCAGCGACTAGGTGTGAACTGGGCCTGTGAGCCGTATAGTCAGTGTAATAGAATACAGCATAACTTCATTACTGTAAAAGTAAAGAAGTGCTACTTTGTTTGCTGTTGATTTGACTTTCTGAGGAGATAGAGAAGGTGTTTTCTTTGCTAACTTCTCATGGGAATGACAAAAAACACAGCACCAATCAACCAACCAACAAATCAGCACCAGAATCACAAAACATACGTAATGTGTTTCAGTGTGAAGGCTTCCTTTAAAATAAATTGGGGGGTATAAAAAGGCAGCCTAAACCGTGGTGGCTTAGTGGTTATAGCTTGTTTGCCTCGCACCTCCGGGTTTGGAGGTGAGTTTGGGTTCCTCCCTCAGTCCTAAGACATGAATTGTCTGTAGTGTTTGAATGTGTGTGTGATTGTGCCCTGAGATGTTTTGGCACTCCATCCAGTTAGTCCCCCGCCCTGTGCCCCGAGTTCCGTGGGATAGGCTCCAGGCTCCACCACGACCCTGTAGGTTTAGCAGTACAGAAAATGAATGAATGAGATCTGCCCCAAACACACAAGGATACGCTCACACGGCTGGAAACAGATCGAATCTTTATGAACCTTCATAAAATGTTATATCGTTCTCATATTCTCTCTCTCACACTCGTAAATTAGAGGTAGAGAGTTTGACATGATCAGAGAAAACGACTTCGCTGAGGGATCCATTAGGAGATAAAACTATGCTTTAGAACAACACGTACACAGCTAATCAGGTAGACCGGTGTTCCTCGGTGATGCCTGAGCTCTCTAGAGACGTGCACGTGTGAGCTTAATTAGAACAGCCGCAACCTAAATGGCTCCAAACTGGCTCGGCGAAAGGCCAGGGCTTTGCTCTGTGTGCCATTGGGTATGAACCTGATCAATTGGCTTAATGCTAATATGGAGCTAAAAGAGGATTGTGAAGAAGGACATGAATAGATGACAGAATGAGGTTAAGGGAAATGAGGGACGGAATTTGTGCTCCATCAGACGTTTATACACATAGCTGCACCACGCTGGGATTTGGTACAGGTTTTTGAGCAGCGTCGATATGCGGAACACACACGGTGACAAAGAAAAATCTTTCTATTATCAGGCTCTTCAGAAACAGGCTGCATGTGACTTGATGGATCAATTATGATGTTACAGGTACAGCACTGGAACTTTGTGGTTGAAATGTCTATTTCATGTCAATTTGTATCTGTCCTAAAAATCATGTCCAGTTCTTAAAGGAAAACTCCACTCTGAAACACATTACATATCTTTCTACTGAAAGATTTGTGATGTGTTTAGTCATGCTGGTGCTAATCTGTTGGTTGGTGCTGCATTGTTGTTATTCCTTTGAGAAGGTGGCGGTTGTCTGGGGAACATTGTTAGCACAGTTACAAAGGTAGGAGGGAAAAAAACAGTGATGATCAAACATAAGTGATAAACGTGCATCATTTCAAGTTGTTTATATGATTATTGTATATTTATATCATTCATATAATGTATATTTATTGCATTATGTATTGACCCTCCTTATCTGGTGTAGAAGGACATGCTAATAATATAAAAGAACAGTTTTATATTATTAGCATGTCTTTCTACACCGGATAAGGAGGATCAGTGGAGGATCAACGGGGCAGTGGTGGCGTAGTGGTTATGGCTCTGGGTTACTGATCGGAAGGTCAGGGTTTCAAGCTGCCACTGTTGGGCCCTTGAGCAAGGCCCTTAACCCTCTCTGCTCCAGGGGTGCTGTATCATGGCTGACCATGCGCTCTGACCCCAGCTTCCTGACAGGCTGAGGTATGTGAAGAAAACAATTTCACTGTGCTCTAATGTATATGTGACCAATAAAGACTCATCATCATTATCAATTAGTACGTTTACATGGACAACAATAATCCAATATTAACCAGATTAAGACGATACTCTTTAGGAAACTACTATGTAAACAGCAATTTTTTATTACCTTAATCCTATTAAAGTCATACTTGAAGTAAACACAAATCGAATTAAGACGTGTGGAGTATTCCTGTTTTAGTCGCATTATCGATGTGTATTACAGACATGTACACACCTTAATCACACTATTAACGTCATGTGAGAGTTTTCACTGCATTTTGCGACAGGACAAGTACACATGGCAGTGCTCAACCGTTTTACGGCAAACAAGAGAACATGGCTGTGTCCGAAACCACGTACTTACCTACTATATGGTAGGCGAAATACATGTATCTCAGCTACTATATAGTAGGTAAGTACGCGGTTTAGGAAGCAGCCCACGGCTTCAAGCAGTCATCTATTTGCACGTATAGCATGACAAATAATTAACTGCACTTGAAGCGTTCGTAAAAATAAAAAAAATAAAAACACCCAAAACTGTATACGGTTCCATAACGAAGACCAACTGTATGTTGATACGTGAAATTCTGGAGGGACGTCAAACAGCGTGGTGTGTGGATGTAATAATGTGTGCTGTTAATCGCCCTGTGTTCTATAACATGTAAAACGGGAACATGAAAGGAGTATTCTAAAAGCGACTCGTGTAAACACCTTAATCACAATATTGTATTATTCAGAATAAGGTCAATAATTAGATTACTGCTGTCCATGTCGAAAGCAATCCAGTGCCATCCAATGACGTTTGTGTACACAACTGTGCACGGCAAACTACAGAAACAATTTGAAATTATGCAGGTTTTCATTCAAATTCTTTCTTATAGAGGATGTTTGATTTCTTTTTCCCTTATAAACTAACAAACATCTACTAACGTACTTAAATTGGTCGTTATTCACGAATGAATTCATAAGACTGACGTCGTAGTTAAGGTTAGCTCTTCATTAGTTAGTGATTAGTACATGCCTTAACTCATCATTAGTTCATATTTAAATAAGTATTAAGTCACACATTAGTGCTTGATTATTCATGTACGGTTATTGTAACGTGTTACCAATGCACGTTTTGTAGGCTATGTCACAGTTTTCTGTGGCTTTAGAAAGGGTAACGAGGCACTAATACTTGGTATATTTTTCATTTCTTAAAACCCTTATTGGAGCTTTAAAGTGAGAAAACACTAAACCTTGACCAGCTCGAACAGCGTGACACCTAATTTAGTCGATTCAATATTGTTTTTCAAAGCCAGTGACAAATTCCTTGGGACCTCATGTGCTGAAACCCTATTAATTCCGCCTACTCCGGCTAATTAGTTTCGAGTGCATCGCAGTACGCTCCAGGAAAACAAAATATGACTGTACTGCTAATGTCCTCTTTTCTGCAGCTGCAGCAGCTTGAAAGTTTGCTTAAAACGTGTCCCCAAAAGTGGTTAAAATTAGACTGTTCTGTTCCCTTCAAATCTTCACAGCCCGCTAAAAACTGATGACACCGTCCAGGTGAGCGAACTGACCGAAACTATTTTAAGCCAGTTAAAACTCTCTTGCCTGCTTCTTGGCTCAAGTTCGAGCCTCAATAAGAAGTGCCCAGACGAGCAGGAACGTTGCAGTGCAGTTTCACCTGAGAGCTTTGGGTTTCATTCAGAGCGGTGAAAAACAGGCAACTGTAATATATCAGTACGTGTCAGAAATCAATGACAAAGAAATTGGGACTGCAGAAAGTGGGAAAGCGGCTCTTTATAATAACACCGACTCATAAATCACTGCCAATATAAATAATTCAGGTCAGGAAGTGCCGCATACAGACAATACATCGTAATCTATGAACCCCGAGATGGGGTTTATAAAGAAGAACCTGGAGAGGAATGATGAGCTAACCTCAAACACTCAAAGCCAGCCTAAATATGCCTTCTGAGTCTGAAGATATTTACTACAATTACTGAACTGAACTTTTTTTTTTTTTTTTTTTAAATCAAGCTGACTATGTTTTAGCAGTGGGTTCTTATTAGCGTTGTTTTTGCACTGAATGAGGACCATATAAGTGTGTCCTTTTTAAAATGGAAATAAAAAGAGCCCATTTCTCAAATACATTATTATATTAATAAAACACAAATACAGCAACAGCCTTAGTATTTAAACACAGTAAGAGAAAAATCCATACACATATGCAAACAATCATACTCTAAACACTGAATGCCTTTGAAACAAATCCAATTTATCCATTTAATGGTTTAGTGGGTGTATGTGTGTTAGATATTGACTGATGTGGGTTTCTGGATATCAGGTCATTAATATAGGTAATGAATTTTATTAGTATGACTTTCATATATACAGTACAAAAGCTGATAATTGAATTCCCAACACAGGAAATGCGAGGAATGGGTATGCTAACTTCTAAGCCACTGTGCACCCAATAATTCTTAATAATACTTACAATTTTTAATATCTTAAGAAAACAGATATATTGTCTCCATTTGACAAAAGAATATCCGTATCCCAAAACTACACATTTTCTAAAACAAAAATTCCATACTATTGTGGAATGAGTGCACTTACATTAAATTACCGGACCTGTGCAAGACTGAATACGTAGACAACTTGTTATCTAACTAGTTTATTTGGTTTCTTTATATCTCTGTGTAGAAGAATGTTTAGATTTTTTTTGTTTTAAGTATGAAATAAAACAGAGGCCTTTTATTTCCAAAAGGAGATTATTAAAGGAGATAACATTTTAAAACCCATTAGTGAAAATCTAGTCATTAATTCATACACAACTAGCTTCAGAAAACTGTAATTTAAGAGTATTGGTTTAGCAAAAAAAAAAAATTAAAAAAAAAAAAGATTTCCCTGGCCATCATAATCTGACTAGCTACTAGCATAATCTGACTTACTTTCTGTTTAGCTAGCTATATGTTTTGTTTCAAACAACAAAACAAATAAAACAAATGTATAAATAAATCAACAAACTGATAAACACACCAAACATACAAGAAAAACAGACAAACACATTTAAGAAAGCAAAAAACAAATAAAGGAAACATTTTAAAACAACAAATAAACAGATATGTAAATAACAGAGAACACTGCACAATCTCCGTTAAAGTGACAGCTATTACACAGTTTATGAGTACACTCAGTGCTACGTAAATAAAATATGACTTGTTGATATCAAAAATGTGATGTGATCACAAAGATTATACGATATATAACTCATTGATAATGAGTGTATTGACTATACAAATAACTGAATATTGTCTCATAGTACACTATAACAATGACATTGCTTTAACACATGTTGGTGCCTGATTAGCTATAGATTAGATTTAGGGAACTGAGTAAATTTACTGAAGGTTATCATAATAAATTGGAAAGTAAATATAAAGCAAGGGTGTCCCATCCATTCATTAAAAGCCTTTACAGGGAGTTTATTGTACACAGATACCAATGTATTATAGTTTCTACTAAAGACTGAAAACCACTGGATGTGATTTAAACTGATCAGGCTGATATTAAATATCAAGCTGCTGGTATGGTATTGATACTGAATTCGAGGCCATTGTGGGCTGCAAGATGAATAACTAGCCTATAAAGCTCACGACATATTACATAAATCCACCTCCACTCCCACATGTGGAATATAAGATTAGGATGTTATAGCATTCGCAATACAAAGGACAATGCAAAAGGATTACATCACTATAAATCCAATGAAAGATCTGTATTTTTATGTCATTTTACTATATAATTAAAGTTCCCTGTGGGCTTGAGCAAGAGATGAAGGTGTGTGGATGAGAAAATACACACACACACACACACACACACACACACACACACCGCTAACCCACAAGCATTTTTCTTTCCGCTGATAACGTCAGTTCATATCCTGCTTCCTCAAAATAACAGCGTTATTAGATAGCATCCATCCAGACAAATGCAGGCCATGTTTAATGTAGAGAGAGTGTGGAGAATCAGAAATGGGACCAAGAGAGGAGAAAAATATGGCATCGATCACATCGCCGCCTTCCACGTTATTCATTTATTCATTATTCACTCTAAGCAGAGAAACTTACGCCATGACCTTAATCATAGACCTTACTCATGCACATTCTCTCGCCCTGATCTGTTAGGCAGAAACAAAGTAGAGAGCGATTTCTCAAAAATTGACTTTAACATCTGCTACACACAATTCCCACTCACACACAACTCACTGTAACATCTGCTGTGGAGACAGCAAACGCTGGACTCAGCTTTCCAGAATGCAGTGCAGCTATACAGCAAAGACTCTGCTGTATGAGACGATGAGCATGATGTAGGTGAGAGAGTGCTGAAGGGCAGACTAAAAGGCTAAAGTGCTGCTGCATCACTCTCTTTAGGTAGAGATGAAGCAAAAGTTAAATCCCACTGGCACCACTATCAGCATTGATAAGAGTTTCAAAATTCAATGAAAGGAGTTTCAAAATTCAATGCGGAATTTCAAAGCAAAGTCAATCTTGGTTGCCAATGAAGATCACATCCATCCAACCATTTTCTGTACCACTTATCCTACACAGGGTCACAGGGTCACGGGGAGCCTGGAGCCTATCCCAGGGAACTCAGGGCACAAGGCAGGGGACACCCTGGACAGGGTGCCAACCCACAATCGCACACACACTCACACACTACAGGCGATTTTGGAAACGCCAATCAGCCTTCAACACATTTCTTTGGACTGGGGGAGGAAACCAGAATACCTGGAGGAAACCCCCAAAGCACGGGGAGAACATACAAACTCCACCTACAATCCACGAACAATCAACCTACAATCCACCTACAAACCACGAACAATCCACCTACAAGCCACCTACAAGCCACCAAGCCAGCTACAATCCACCTACAAGCCACCTACGATCAACCTACGAGCCACTTATGAGCCATCTACGAGCCACCCACGGTCCACCTACGAACCACCTACGATCCACCTACAAACCACCTACGATCCACCTACAAGCCACCTACGATCCACCTACGGTCCACCTACGATCCTCCTACGGTCCACCTACAAGCCACCTACAAGCCACCTACAAGCCACCTACAAGCCACCTACGATCCACCTATGGTCCACCTACAAGCCACCTACGATCCACCTACGGTCCACCTATGGTCCACCTACAAGCCACCTACAAGCCACCTACGATCCACCTATGGTCCACCTACAAGCCACCTACGATCCACCTACGGTCCACCTATGGTCCACCTACAAGCCACCTACAAGCCACCTACAAGCCACCTACGATCCACCTACGGTCCACCTACAAGCCACCTACAAGCCACCTACAAGCCACCTACAAGCCACCCAGGATCCACCTACGGTCCACCTACAAGCCACCTACAAGCCACCTACAAGCCACCTACGATCCACCTACGGTCCACCTACAAGCCACCTACGATCCACCTACGATCCACCTACGATCCACCTACGATCCACTTACAAACTACCTACGATCCACCTATGATCCACCTACAAACTACCTAGGATCCACCTATAATGCTCTTGGGAAGGAGGAGGATCCTGAGTGCAGGATCAAACAGGAGACTCTGGAGCTGTGAGAGCACTACCCACCCACACCCTCACTTCATATACACACACACACACACTTCATACATACACGCTTCATACACACACACACACACACAACATACACACCCACACCCTCACTTCATACACACACACACACATTTCATACACACAAATCCTCACTTCATATACACACATTTCATACACACACACACACACACACACACACACACACACACACACACACACACGCTTCATACACACATAAAAGCTTCATTTGATCCAGACTCAGACGCTTAAGTTTGAACATCGGTGTGCTTTATCACTGCAGTGTGATTTCGTGAATGGAGCAGAGACAAGCGCGTGAACGTTTTTCGTGAATGGCGGTTTGGAGGCGCTTGCGCGCGCACGGACAAGCCGCCCACGGGATTCCCTCGCGGCCGAGAGAGAGAGAGAGAGAGAGAGAGAGAGAGAGAGACGGGTTTCACCTGCAACAGTGCTGCAGCTTTCCGCCTTTTCTGACTGAGTTTTTTTTCTCAGAGCCACAGGAATACCGATGGAGTTAGTTAGTTAGTTAGTTAGTTAAATAAATAAATAAACAAATAAATAAATAAATACGCTGCGGCAAACTCTCACGAGCTCAATTTGTGAGTAAAAGAGGCTGATTCACAGGTGTGACTCATTAAACTAATTGCGTAAATCAGGTGCAGCCGATAAATTAACCGCTTAACGATTGGATTAAAAATACCGGAAAAACAAACAATAATAAACATGTAAGTAATTCAGATGAAAAATAACAACATAAAAGTAGCTTTTCAGTCCATTCAGATGGTGAACCAACAACAAGCTAGGCTGCCATTAAAGAGAAATGCTGCTATTTTGAGTAAATAAATAGCTCAACTTAGTTTTAAAGCGTGAACTAACAAAGTTTAGCAGGACACTGGGATATTTATCTCATACACACGCACACACACACACACACACACACACACACACACACACACACACACACACACACGTATATATATATATGGAGAAATTTAATTGGAGATGTTTTCCTTTTTCCAACTCACCCCCAACACACAGAAGTGACATCGCTCCTCAGAGTCTCGGTGTGTTTTTGTTGTCCTCCACTGTCCTCTAGCAGATCGCCGGTCGAGAACGGGACAGCCTGGACGTGCCGTGATTCGGTGATGTCCGGTTTACACACGCCCCGCACGCACGCACACGCACACACACACAGTCCTGCCCCGACGCCTTTTGTATATATATATATGTACATATATATATATATAAAGAAAAAGGTGAGAGGATTTTCAGCTCAAAAGCTTCCGGGGTTAGTTTCTCCTCTCAGCCGTGCTGGTTTCTCGTTTCCGCTCGGGACTTCTCGAGAAAGCTTTGGTCGTCAGTCCCCGGCTCGCACGCGCACAGCCATCTTGTTTTCAGCACCAGCGCGGCGGGGACAGCTCATGCCGCTGTGACGTCACGGCGCGAGACGACGGGCACCGACCGGGGAGCGCGCGGGCAGCGGAGTTTCTCGTGCTCGCACTCTCCCGCCCACATCCAGGGGCTCCCGGAAACCCGCATGAGCTGAATCACAATGGGAGACTAAAGTGGAAAATGGCACTGTGAGAACTTATTACACGGAAGAAGAACAAGAAGAGGAAGAAGAAGGGGGAAAATCCGTTTTGCATTATGTTACACTCTTTATACTGACAATTCATTCATTCATTCATTCATCCATCCATCCATCCATCCATCCATCCATTCATCCATCCATTCATTCATTCATTCATCTACTCATTCATTCATCTACCCATTCATTCATTGATTCATTCATTCATCTAATGAGATTGTAAAACAGCCTACATAAAGGGATATATTATATAAATGCATACATCACACTTATGTATCAATTCTAAACGCTATACAATTAAATCCAGGCAAGAAAATTAATAGAAATATAAAGTCATTGGGTATAATGGGGGACCTTAGATTTTACCCAGTATACAAACATTTACAAATAAAAATGAAATAAAACATGATCAGAGAGCTTTTCCTCCTGCACTGTCGTGAACAAAGAGCAGCTGCTGCAGTGTTTGCAGTAAGTGATGCAGTCCGGATGTTTCCCTTTACTCCTGAAGGCGGCAGTAAAACTATCCTCATAAAAACCGCCTGGGCCACGGTGCAGTGTTGCCAGGTCTGCAGAAATCCTGCGAACTGATTTGAGATTATTGAGTCCTCCATCTATCCATCTATCCATCCAATTTCTGTACGCTTATCCAGGGTCATGGGGAAGCCTGGAGCCTACACCAAGGGACTTGGGGCACAAGGCAGAGGACACTCCCGGAAGGGGTGTCAACCCATCGCTGGGCACTATCGCACACACTCACACGCCCATTCATACACTGCCGACAATTTAGAAATGCCAGTCAGCCTACAATGCATGTCTTTGGCCTGGGGAAGGAAACCGGAGTACTTGGAGGAAACCCCCGAAACACAGGGAGAACATGCAAACTTCGTGCACACAGGGCAGAGGCGACCACTAAGCCACCATGCCCACTGAGATTGCAGAACATTCTTTTTATTTAAACAAACAAACAAACAAAAAATCAGGGTTGGGATTAAATTGTGAAATAACGCGTGTATCAATAGAAATAAAATACAGTGAATAATCAACAGTGAAATAGATTAATATATTGTAGGTTATCTTTATATATCGGTATATACATTGTATATTATCCATGGATAATGTGGGTACTGCTGTATATACAATGTACATATCTCTTACATATTTGTATGACTATACTTGCATATATTATACTTTTCATTAGAGTTTTTCCTATTATAACATAGTGTATTTACCATTCATACCACCAATAACATTACTATCTATCTATGTATCTATGTATCTATCTATCTATCTATCTATCTATCTATCTATTAACAAATAGGTTACCTTTAATATATTTCTGAATTCTGCATTTTTATTAAGAAAACTACCTTGCATAAAACAGTGCCAATAAAACATTCCGGATGTGGAGAGGTGAAGTTGGCCCAGCTGTATTTACAACACTGCTCAATAAAACAATAAAACATCATAAACATTTATTCAGTGGGACAGTGAATACTATCAAATGCATATATTTATTTTGGCTATCCATGAACTATGTATTCTGGTCAATATTATGTACAAACACTTTCCTATTCAACTACAGGTCGCATAATAATCAAAAAGTATTGCATGATATTACTTTTAAATAACTGCCTATAGTACTTTTGTAATAATATCCAAGATGTTGAATTAAAAGTGGTTTGGGATGGGGATATTAAGAGTTTTGGTGCTGGGCTCCTTTTTGGACTGATTTTTTTCCACAGACCTAGCAACGGATTGTGATGATGAAGATGATGACAATTCCGCACTGGTTCTCAGTGACATTAGGTAGATGCAACAATCTTCTATTTATTACCCGTTCCCAGATTTTAAAGGTTTGTGATATCAATTTCATAGCCCTGTAGTTCCCACAGAGTCTTATGTAAACTTTGTTTTTGTAAAAAGGCACTAGGTAGCTTTTTCACCATGCAGTTGGAATGCCGTCATCAAGAATTCTGTTGAACAAGGTTGTCAGGAAATAAACTCCCGTTTCTCCTAACCTCTTCCACAACTCTGACGGTATGTCATCAGGCCCAGTGGCCTTGTTATTGGCCATTTTATGGACTGCTAATTTAATCTCATCTGAAAATAGATGGATAGATTATTATTATTATTATTATTATTATTATTATTATTATTATTATTATTATTATTATAGTTGTTATTAATATTATGGTGATGATTATTATGATTATTATTATTAGTTGTTGCTGTTATTAAGATATTGTAGGTATCATTATAAAAAAGTTACATTACCCTAACAATAATTTCATTCATACATCAAACTTAAAATCTGGTAAACTCTATTGCGTTTCATTTTTAACTATATTAATAAAGGAGGCTATGTGTGACCTCATTTCCCCCCCAAATGGTATTCCGACGAGTCCCGCCTCCTGCGCTAGTATTGGTTCATGACAACCCGCCTCCTGCTCTATGATTGGCTGATAATATACCACTGACCTGTACATTCGCTGACCCGCGTGTCACTCTGAACGCTAGCCAATCGTCGGCTTGTCACAATACGGGTGTTGTGAAAACAACTTGTTTACCTTATCAGACCTTGAAGGGAGAAGTTGAAGTCCAAGATGGCTGCTGGAGAGAACGGTGGTCGGGCCCCGTGTTTAAATTTCCCCTCTCCCGGTCCGCTGGGTAACAGTCAACCGAGTAACAGTACCTATACTTTGGCAGCAAGTAACGGAGGATCCATCGGGGCGACCGGAAGCTCACAGAGCGCGACGAGACGCTCGAATCCACAGCCAGGGCCTAACGGCTCCGAAAGCAGCGGTGTAGCCTCTGGGCTTCCGCCGAATATGCGCAACTCTCTCCCGCAGGCCGTGGCTCAGGGCTCGGTGATAACGGGGGCGGTCGGGGGGTCAATGGCGGCCGCAGTGGCGTCGAACATGATGGGACCAGCGTCAAATTCAGTACCGGCCCCTGCGACCCACTCCTCACTTTCTGCCCCTCCGGCTGCAGCAGCGGTTCTGGTTTACCGAGAGCCCGTGTATAACTGGCAAGCGACAAAAAGTACTGTGAAGGAAAGGTTTGCGTTTCTCTTCAATAACGAGGTGCTAAGCGACGTGCACTTTCTGGTGGGGAAAGGGATGGGAGTACAGCGTATACCTGCTCACAGGTAACTCATTACTGTACAACATTGTGTTTATTGTGACATTACCTAAAAGTTATCAGCTTTTGTTATCTAAACCTTTTCTAGCAGCTGGGTATGTGTCAGTAATTGGTTGTGCAATATATCACAATATATCAGCAATAACACTTTACAAATATCCAACGGTCTAACAAAAGTTTCTTCCAAGACCTATATACAGAGATTTAACATCCACAACACAAACAAATGGAGAGTGTCTCTGATTTTTGCAATCTTTTTATAACACCACATCCCAAAGTAGGGCTGGGTATTGTGACTAATTTGGCCATTCGAATCTTATTTATATGGATTAAATTAAATTTTGATTTAATATTAATTAGTTATCAGTATTTCACTTAAAAATGTTAGTTTTGCAGACATGGAATCCATGTTTTGATATAAATGAAACCCTCCTATTTAGCTATATTACTGAAATACACATTTACATTAACAATAGGGCCCACACAATTATGTTTAATTACTTTTTACTTTGAGTAACCAATGTTGTACCAAGAAAGCATAAATATGTGCATACGATGCACACAAGGTAAGCACAAACTGCACATTACTGTAAAAATAATAAAGCTGAAAAATGTTGTAAATGTGCAACAGTGAAATTCATTAACAATTGAAGCATGTTTAAGAAATAAAACTGTTTTCAAAATTCAAATCATGAAAGATGGTGACGTTCAGGATGAGAGGCAAACTACAGATAATATTGGGTATTGAATATCGAATCCTATATTTAATGGGTATCTGTCGAATCGAAACCATATCAATATGAATCGAATCGCCAAATTGCTCGTAATACCCATCGATATCGTTTTGTTAAATTGAAGATTGATTAAAATCGTAGAATCGTCATTTACTTACTTACTTACTTATATATTTATCTATTTATTTATTTATTTATTTAACCAACCCTATCCCAAAGTGTTGTATTCCTTATCAGTTTGCTGTGAATGACAACACATTTTTAAAAATCCTTTTATGGTTACGTTTATTGTTTTAGAGCCTCTTTTTTAAAAATGTCTAAGTTAATAAGATGAAAATGTTGCTCGTCATATTACAGAGAAACTACAAAGCAAAAAATAGTCTTCTGTCCTGAATACACTCCCATGGCGGAAAAACAAGCTGCTGATTATTACAAAACACTGACACTGGCGACTCCTTCCAAAAGCACAAAATAAACGTTTTCTTGTGGAAAATGTTTTAAACACCTTTTCTTAAAAATTAAAAAAAAATAATAATAAAATATCAGTTTACATGAGATGCCCGTCATACCCCTGTCCTACAGGTCCCTGAGGATGCTGTTACTATAGAAACAATAACTAATATTAGAATGAGCATGTTAAATTAAACCTGTGAGCTGAATTACAGCTGGCACTATTGTCAGAGCTGCTGTTATAGAAAGTTAATCAACACCTTTGATAAACCGTATGATAAACTATAGACTTTGACTAGAATTGCAGTATTGTTATCTTTTCGGTACAACAACACATGAAACCCAAATATTGTGTTGCATATCATGTGTTGTATAACTTGTATAACTGGGCACATCTTATGCCTAAGAAGTCAAGGTTTGTTTGTAATGTCGTTATCTTGTGTGTTAATTGGCAGCTACACAGCCAAGACTGTTTAGATGATTATATGAATGTGCACCAGAATTTTATATAATTGTGTATAAGTCACTTTGTTGTTATTTTTGCAGGTTTGTTTTGGCAGTTGGCAGTGCTGTATTTGATGCCATGTTTAACGGAGGCATGGCCACCACATCCACAGAGATCGAGCTGCCAGATGTGGAGCCTGCTGCTTTCCTGGCTTTGCTCAAGTAAGATTTTATCCTGTTAGAGCTATTTGGTCGTTATAGTTTTTAGTGCCTTTACAATTAGGATTGCGCAGTATGCACCGACACTTCCAGCAGTCACGCTTGAACGTGTGTGATTTTTTAATGAAAATATTTCCTGTTCAGGTTCTTATACTCCGACGAGGTTCAAATCGGACCCGAGACTGTGATGACCACTCTGTACACGGCAAAGAAATACGCAGTCCCGGCGCTGGAGGCTCACTGTGTGGAGTTCCTGAAGAAGAACCTGCGGGCCGACAATGCGTTCATGCTCCTCACACAGGCACGACTGCGCAAACCTTTACAGCAATCTCTGTATACGCTCAAGTTGAATTTGAAAGTTCTATGTTTGAATTTTTATAGTATGCTTAAGGAGCAGTTTGTCATTTTTGTTTTTAGAACTAATGCTGTTTCGGTGAACCTCAAAAGCTGTTAGTCGCCTTTTATGGAAAGGGGGGGCGGACTAAATAATTTCACTAACTATATTGTAAATAATATTTTTGTCACTGTCTTGTTCAATGTTGTTTTATTTCTCTAGGCCAGGCTTTTTGACGAGCCTCAGCTGGCCAGTCTGTGCCTCGAGAACATTGACAAGAACACAGGTGATGCTCTGGCTGCTGAAGGCTTCACAGATATAGATCTGGGTACGTACATGAGAACCGGCACCCGTTTTTCTGTTGACATGTGACTTCATTTATGTTTAGTCGTATTTAGCAGACACTCTTATACAGAGTAACTTGTATAATGTCAAAGATACAACGAGACAACGTACCTGATCCTCCAGAATTGAGGCTGTGAGGAGATGAAAGTGAACTTCTTGAGTGTTATGTGATTGGATTGATCCTGTTGATATGACAAGTCAGTTGGGAGAGTAGATATCAATTCCTAATTTAGCAAGCGTGAAGATGAAGAATTGCTATCAAAGGCTGCTGACAGGTTGAGAAGAATGAGGACTGAGGATCAGTCATCAGCTAGCAGGTTAAACCCAAAAATACCAATCGTATGGAAGAAAACAAACAAACCATACCCTGGAAAAGATCCATTCATCCATCGTCCATTTCTGTGCCGCTCATCATACACAAGGCAGGGGACACCCTGGACGGGGTGCCAATACATAGTAGGGCACAATCACGCACTCATTCACACACTACCCAATGTGTGAACCAGCAGATGACCTGATTAGGTTTCGGAATCGTTCCAAACAGGATCGAGGTCACAGCAAGGTCAAATCTCTGAAATCGTTTTTCTTCCATAGCTTCTTTTTTGTTTGTCATACAAAGATGAGGCTTACATTTTCACAGACAGGAACTCAAGGCCTATTTTCATCTCTGTCTGTTTTTTCTTTTTATTTACCATCCGGCCAGGCATCGGTGTGTCTGTGCGTCTGTCCGAGATTCTCGTTCGCATGCTATCTCAAGAATTCAAGTGGTTGCATGATTGTAGGATTCATATGGAATTATCATTGTGACGGAATTGAAAACAGGGTCGAGGTCACAGCATGGTCAAATGTCTGAAATAGTTTTTCTTCACATGTGTAGTATATTTGAAAGGTAGTTCTGGCATGCACATTAATAACATGAAGGATTAGACTTGGGTTAGATTAGGTGGTGATGGTATGGAGAGGCATCTCCATCGAAGCTGTTACCCTTCGAGTTCGACTTGTTTATGACTTTGAATCGAGGTTCAGTGACCGCAAGAAGTGCCGTTTCTTTTTAATGCACTGCCTTATATCTAGAGTATAAACAAACATTTACCAACTTTGATTGGAAGCAAATGATTTTAGGATTTTTTTTGGGCTATTATTATAATGTATGTTTTTTTTTCCTATTCAGATACGAGTGATATGTTTTTGCTATTCAGTTTTTATATAGATATTAAATCAAAGTATCGTCAAACTCAGTTTTTATATTTCAATCCGAATAATGGTGCAATTCATGATTGTGCAGTGGTAATATTGTAATAATGTTCTGTAGATTTAAAAAAATAAATAAATCGATTTTTATTTTGTCGTGCTGCTGTTGTTTCTCAGACACGCTTGTAGCCGTGCTGGAGCGGGACACACTCGGGGTACGGGAGATTCGGTTGTTTGGAGCGGCGGTGCGTTGGGCCGAGGCTGAGGCTCACCGGCAGCAGCTGCAGCCCACACCTGAGAACAAGAGGCGCGTTCTGGGGAAAGCCCTGACCCTCATCCGCTTCCCTCTAATGACCATAGAGGAGTTTGCAGCAGGTATGTCCCTGCATGCACTCTTACCCACAGCTTTCTCTGCACAAGTCACAAAGGGATGAAAGATTAGTCGAATAGGGTGGAATTCAACACCATGCTTTGGGACCTACCTTCATGTGTCGTCCTGCAGTGGTGTATGTTATTAATTTCGCTGTGTGCAGGTCCTGCTCAGTCAGGAATTCTGACAGACAGGGAGGTGGTCAGTCTGTTCCTCCACTTCACAGTGAACCCCAAACCGCGAGTGGAGTTCATCGACCGGCCCCGCTGCTGTCTGCGTGGGAAAGAGTGCAGCATCACGCGCTTCGCCCAGGTGGAGAGCCGCTGGGGATACAGTGGGACCAGTGATCGTATCCGGTCAGAACAAACCCAATCACTCACTCACTCACTCATAACAACTTCCAAGAGACTAAATCTAATCTAATTCTGTTAAATAGCACTTATCATACCGTGATTTTTTTTCAGGCACTAAGGGTAAGAGGAACACTACAGCTTTATACACACACACACACACACACACACACACACACACACACACACACACACACAACATACTTTTATAACCAATCAGTAGCCCAAAAACTGATGATATCACCAAACCATGAATGTTATGAACTGTTACACCACTATGGATTTCCAATTTTAAAAGTTTTTCAATGTATACTGCAGTGTTGTCTGGTCTGTGATGAGAGATCATGCACCACTCTGATGAGCTGATGGACAAACCTATCACAGTTTCTGAGACCTGCACAGACATGCTGCTTACACATTACACAATGTTTGTCCATTTTTATTTTTTCAGAATTCCTTAATTTCTGTTTCTCTTTCTGTTCTATGGCAGGTTCTGTGTAAACCGCAGGATATTTGTTGTGGGTTTTGGACTGTACGGGTCTATACACGGACCCACAGACTATCAGGTCAACATACAGGTAGCGTTCCTTGAATCTTTTGCTCATTTTGAAGTGTTATTATTATTATTTTTTTTTTAAAGTGATAATGCGAATAATGGATTTGTAATGATGTGTTTATTCTGGGGTTTTTTGGGTTTTTTTTTTTGCAATCTTGTCAGATCATTCACACAGACAGTAATACAATCCTTGGTCAGAACGACACGGGTTTCAGTTGTGACGGGTCAGCGAGCACCTTCAGGGTCATGTTCAAAGAGCCGGTGGAGGTTCTGCCCAATGTAAACTACACAGCCTGCGCCACTCTTAAGGTATGACTCGCCGCGCATGGGACTCTGATCTTGCGATTCCATGTGGTACGTTGGATTTGCATAGGAGTTCCATATTTTATCATTGGAGTATGCTAGTATGAGTTATTACTCATAAAATATACCAGAAGACCTTCAGAAGTATTCTTTTTTGCCACCTATAAAAAAAAAAAAAACCCAGCAGATCAATCAGTCTACATACGAATCTGGAATGATTGTCAGTTACTCCGGTGTTCCCCCATCTCACATTAGTAATGTTTGGCCGTATTGACTCAATTTCTCCACTTGAAAGATCCACTGATGCCCTCGCTTTCTGTCAAGGTAAATGGAGAATGTTTTGAATTTATTAAAGGGAAATAAAATCTATAAATATATTTTCAAACCTGCCTAACGTTAGAGAAGTATATAGTTAACTATACATCAGTTAACGTAATATTTAGTTAATTATAAATCGAGGTCATAAGTTTACATACGCCTTGCAGAATTTGCAAAATGTTAATTTTGTTTTGTCTTTTTAAAAAGAGGAATCATAAAAATTGCATTAAAAGAAAAAGATTTTATTCAGTATTTATTTAGTATTGCCCTAAAGAAGCTATTTCATATAACAGATGTTTACATATAGTCCACAAAACACAATAATAACTGAATTTATACAAATGAACCAGTTCAGTAGTTTACACACGCTTGATTGATGTTTTGTGATAGTTGCTCATGAGTCCCTTAAGTGTCCTGTGCAGTTAAACTGCCCACTGTCCTTCAGAAAAATCCTGTTTCATCCTGTTCAAAAATTTACACCCCCCATGGTTCTTAATGTATCGTGTTGCCTTCTTAAGCATCGGTGAATGTTTGCACCTTTTGTAATAGTTGTGTTCGAGTCCCTCAGTTGTCCTCAGTGTGAAAAGATGGATCTTAAAATCATATAGCCGCTGTTGGAAAGGATTAAATATGCAGACTATGCTGGAAAAGCAAAGAATGTGCAGGACCTGGAGGATATTTCTGAAGAACAGTGGGCAGTTTAACTGCTCAGGCCAAACAAGGGACATGAACAACTATCACAAAACATAATCACGGTCGCTGATCAACCAGGTAATGACACATGGTCTTAAGAATCAAGCGTGTGTAAACTTATATACTGGTTCACTTGTGTAAATTCAGTTATTAATGTGTCTTGTGGACTATAAGTAAACATGTGTTATGTGAAATAGTTTATTCAGGGCAGCACTAAATAAAGAAAAAAAAAAAAAAACTTTTTGTAGCTTCTGCAAGGCGTATAATTCACCTGACCACAACTGTATGAGGGACTCACTGAAATTTCAACCAATGTTGGTATGAAAGAGAATAATGACTGAACAACTCCTACTTCTTTGGGGTTGACCGGTCTGATGATGAATCTAGTTCCTTTCTGATTTGGGTAAAGAGGTCTGCCAAATCAATACATGTATATGTGCAAATAAGAGCTGTTGGTATAGGCAGTCTTTGCACAAATGTAAGGCTAAATTGACTTGATACTGTTTGTTGCATTATTAATTTCTAGTAGTAACACACTGTCTTACTACACTGTGTTACTAAGATGAGATTTGGAAACCGTAGAAAAAAAGGCCAAGGATTCAAATCTTTATCACATTTCTACTGACAGTTATCACTTAAATCATGTTGTTTTGGTGAATTAGGATTGTGTGTGTGTGTGTGTGTGTGGTGTTTTTCTTGGCTCTTCCAGGGTCCAGACTCCCACTATGGCACCAAAGGCATGCGGAAAGTTACTCACGAGTCCGCAGGCTCCGGCACCAAAACCTGCTTCACCTTCTGCTACGCTGCCGGCAACAACAACGGCACTTCTGTCGAGGATGGACAGATCCCCGAGGTCATCTTCTACACATAATGACCATCCAATTCTTCTGTATTCCAGGGGTTTTGGGCTGTGTTACAAAATAGCTCACTGATGTACTTCCAGTTTTGTTAACTAGTCTGTAACTGGAAGAGCTGAACTCGGTGAGTAATCTAGTGGACGGCAGAGATGTTTAGAGTCGTACACCTTCACCTGCACTTTCTGAAAAAGCTGCACAGAGATAATCTGCGTGCTTACTGATTGAAGCAGCCTAATTTGTCCATGTTGATTTATAATAGAACCCATAGGCTGTGAACTATTCACCAGCAGACTGACCTCGAGGCTGTTTAACTGGATCAAGCTGTTACTGAGTTTCCTGTCTTTAACAGCTCTTTCAGCATCTCTTTAGTAGGGACAAAACTGAGGAAAAACGTTTTCTGGATTAATCACAGCTCGGGTTAGGGTTAGGGTTATGCCAGCAGGGGAAGCGAGATCAGGATCGGAAGCATTTCTAGGATGCAGGGGAATTCTGCAAGCTCAGGTTCCCTTATATTCTGTGCCAAAATATTGTGCTTAGAATACCTCCTTCACAGCCAGTTAACAACACTCAATCATCTTTAAGCCAAGCGTACAGCTCTGTAGTTCAGCGTAGGCCGTTGTGTAAATTAGCACACGGAAGAGTCCTTCAAAGGTGGAGCAACAGCCCTCTGCTTTTGTCGGACCTGATGTATTAAATCCTCATCTCAGCGGTCACTCACTTATCATATAATACAGTGAGTTCTCATAGGCCATGGTAAAAAAAAAAAAAAACCAACTGTTTGAATGGACTGTCGCATAATCAGCTGTTAAACCTGTCTACTTGTGTGTTGCAGTGAAATTTCACATACATAAAGATCCATGTACATTTTGGTCATTCTTTATTCATGTCAGTAACAGAAATGAGGGGAAAAAACATTTCTTTTTTTTTTTTTGTACAAATTCAGGCTGGATTGTGTTAATTTTTTTATTTATTTTATTTCTGTTACTGACACGAATATAGAATGACCAAATGCTGTTTAACCGGATTCTAGTCCACCACCCACTGTCACCTACTACACTGAGCCTCTGTTGCTCATCCTTAACACATCTATAAGATACCACGTCTATCCGATAGCCCATGTGCGTTTATTTAAAAATAAATAAATAAACGGACAGGTATTGTAACACTAAATCATTCATGTAGCTCGACAGGTTCATGTTTCGAACTGTTACTTTTCTTTTGGTGAGATTAAATCAGGGTTTTCATTTCTATATAACCAGCATCAAACTGTAAAATACTGACATCACCTCGTATGTGTGTACAATGCTATTAAATAAAAAGGTTGTTAAATGCAAGTGTTATTCATTTACTCCGACAGCTAGTGTTGTGTTCATGATGACCTGCTCGTGAATGTAGGGACACAGTGAACCTAAACTGCACAGAAAAGGTTTTTTTTGTTGTTGTTTTTTTTTGGTTGTGTGTGTGAGAGAGAGATTTGTTTAATTTCCTAGGTGAAGATAAATGTTTGGTTTGGAAGCTGGGCTGAAAGCAGCATCATAAATAAAGCTGGTCTGTATTTAAAAAGAAGTGTGTGTGTCTGAGCTGATGTTTGCATGCGTGACTGTAATGTTGGGGAGATGAACTCGTATAAAAATGAACAAAGCAGGGAATGTGTATTTCTTTATTTTTATTTTGGATCTTATTGATATTTTATAGTTTTAAGATTTATGTTAAGTATGTAAAGATTGGATTAACAGAGGTAAGCTGTATTGCGTAATTGCTTTATAATTTGACAACCACGTCTCTGCAATTATCTGGAGATTTCTAGTTTTCCATCTTTTCCTCATGCTCTAACTCCTTGTCTTTCTCCCTCTCATAATTCTCCTCTACCTCATCCTCCTCTACCTCCTCCTTCTCTTCTACCTCATCCTTTTCCTCTACCTCCTCCTCCCTCTTATCCTTCTCCTCTAGATCCTCCCTTTCAACCTTCTCCTCTACTTCCTCCGCCCTCTCAACCTTCTCCTCTACTTCCTCCGCCCTCTCAACCTTCTCCTCTACTTCCTCCGCCCTCTTATCCTTCTCCTGTACATCCTCCTCTACCGCCTCTTTCTCTTCTACCTCCTCCTCCTCCTCCTCATCCTTCATAACGTTCTGAGACATTTCTTTATTCCTAAAGACCATTCATTCAAAAAATAAAAGCAAACTTGTGCAACCTTTCCTTCTCCGTTGTCATGTAACATAAGAGAACAAGGTGGGGTTTAAGTTCCCCTAAGGTTTGGAAAACCTTTGTTGTTGACTTTGTTGACCAAAATAGAATATTATGACATGGTTAAAAAACAAAACAAAAAACATGGAACTGGATTGTAAATGTTTTGTTTTTGCTGGGTAAATAGCTTACCAACGTATTTAATGCCCAGTTACTGTATTTGCTAAATCTGCCTAGAGGAATATGAGCAAATATTATTATAGCTAGTTTATTTTTCAGATTGAATATAAAAAAATTGTTGGTCTCAGAGACTGTCGTAGGGTTATACATCAGCTCATCAGAGTGGTGCATGATTTCTCATCATGGACCAGCCAACGCGACCAAGAAACAGAGTCGCGGGTTTTGAACCCGTGTAACGCGGTGATTTGTACTCCGTTTCACCGCGTTAACCCACTATACTATTTAGACAGGATACGGAGTATGCTGTATATCATATATGAAGGTCTTTTTTCACATGTGGTACTTTTCAACTTTTGTCATGTGATACCTTAAAAATCGCTATCTCTCTTTAAATAAAAAAAATAGACGCTTAAAACTTTTTAAATCACTCTAGCAAAGTTCCACTTTTGATTTTTGCGGTTGTATCTAAAATTTCTGTTCGCTAGATGGCGCTGTATAGCACATGCCGTTTCGTACAATATTATACAAAAGCATAATTTATGAAAAACATATTTATTACTAAACCGTATTATTGTGCTATACTATTTAAATTGCACTGTTGATTATTGATTCATTGGCGAAAGTCTTTTTAAAAATAAATTGCACATCGGAACTCAATATTATTTTGCACGTTTAACCCGAGCCTTATTAACAAACGGACCTTACGCAAGCTTAGGGATTCACAACCGCTCGCGTAAATATTGCCATTGAGCTTAACCTACCTGCCTTAACTCTTACATCGTAGCGCGCTGTTTGTCACAGCTGGGTGGGATTTTATCGTTGAGCTGCAGGCTGGGTGGAGCGGTGAGTGGCGCGATTGTTATCAGTGATGCGTTTAAACTAACTGTTTTTTTTAACGTTTGAAATCCAGCGCTTTGAATGAGAGATTGTGCTCGGAATAGATAAAACCACCTAGAGGTTTAAATGTTCATTTTTTTTGGTTAAATGTAACCAGAAGTAACTGACATGGCCATTCATTGTTGTGTTTGAGAGATTGGTGTAACTAATAGCAACGTCAAGGTCTACAAAGTAATGTAAAAATAGCACATTATAATAGTTATAATAATTCATATCATTTTCCTTGTCTAGTTATTCATTACTCGGCAAACATGGCGAAACGGAGAATAAAGCAGGAGACGTTTGACTCGGTGGTGAGGGAGAACATTGAGGAGTTCGACATGGAGGAGAGTGAAGCTCTGAAGGAAGCAATCGAGCAGTTTGAGTCTCAGGGTAATTTTACCAGCTTGTGTTTCAAACCTCCCTGAACGATGATTTATGGTTTGTTTGTTTTTGTTGTTGTAACGCCTCTTTTTTTTGTAAAGGTGTGGACCTGAGTAATATTGTGAAGGCAGTACCGAAAGCATCTTCTGAAGAGACCACAGATGATCAAACTCATGAAGTCCTCCAGGTACAAAGATGATGAAGATTCATCTATTTCTTCCTGCTGCACCTGATCTTTATTTCTTTATTTATTTATTTTATAGCTGTGTGATGGGAGAAAATATTTCATGAAACATTTGAGCAAAACATCTCTATAATGATTGGGTAATCATCCATCCATCCATCCATTTATTTTCCATACCACTTATCCTACACAGGGAACTCCTGAACCCATCACAGGGCATAATTGCACACACATTCAAACACTACAGACAATCTGGAAATGCCAGTCAGCCTACAACGCATGTCTTTGGACTAGGGGAGGAAGCTGGATTACCTGGAGGAAACCACGAAAGCATGGGGAGAGGATACAAGCTCTGCGTACATAGGGCGGAGGCAGGATTCAAACCCCCAACCCTGGAGGTGTGCTCACCCCCCACCAAGGGCTAATAATCAATAGGAGCAATTAGTTTATTGTCGTCCCAAGAAATTTGTCCTTGTGCTTTACACAAGGTGCTGTAACTCACCTAATTCATCTCATCATCTTATTAAACGCCCTCCCTGATGTTGAATCAGGTGTATTAGAGAAGTGAAAACACTAACCCGAGTGTAGTCCAGGACCAGGGTTGGGAACCTGTGATTTAAGTGAAGGTGCAATAAGCTCTGCCACCTCCTCATTCTCATTGTTTGACACGCTTAAGTCTTTGTTCTGATTGGCTGCTGGTAGGCAGAGAAAGAAAGTGAGAGACTGTCAAAGCAGCTACAACTGTCAACAATTCTTCATACATTTATTGATTTGTTTATCTTCAGGACGCGCTTTATTCTAGTCAGGATTGTAGTGGATCCAGAGACTGTCCCAGGAACTCTGGGTGCGATGTGGAAATACAGCTTGCTTCCAAGGATGCCAGTCTATCACAGAGCACGATACAGACACATTTAAACCTATGGGCAATTTAGTGTTGCCATTCCACATACAGGCATGTCTCTGGATTATGTGAGGAAACCTAGAGGGAACCCATACAGACACACAGTACATGCGCAGACAGTAACCCAAACTCGGCATTATTAATTAACATTAACAGGACAAATTAAATGCTGTAATGTCCTTTGTACGTGAAATGATGTGTTGATCTTCCCCTAGGCTCTGCAGTCTCTCAGAAGCGCGTTAGAATCCTCGTCCATGTCCGTGGTGGAGAGCTTAAAGCTCTTCACAGAGCAGTGCTCCCTCGGCTTTGCTCAGCGATGCCTGGCGGCCCAGGAAGACGCCTATCCCACGCTCCTCTCCTGCTGCCAGGCTGCTGGTGAAGACAACAAAGTGCTCTCTGCTACTCTCGCTGCTCTTTCTGTGCTCACTGACGGCCAGCCTGATCTTCTGGACGCCGAGGGTCAGAGCTTTTTGATAGACACCTTACGCAGCCACCAGGAGGATCCAGCATTGACCTGCCTGGGGATCCGGACGGTGCGTCACTGCTGTCTGAAGCACGAGCAGAACAGGCAGGGCCTGGTGAAGGCCGGGGTGCTTAACTTACTCACCAGTGCCATAACACGCCATATTGAGAGGGCTGAGGTGGTCAAAGAGGCTTGCAGCGCTCTTAGAGTCATGACCTTTGATGATGACGTGCGGGTTCCTTTCGGCCAAGCGCACGAGCATGCCAAAATGATCGTATTGGAGCACAATGGACTGAAGGTCATAATAGAAGCTGCTAAAGGTGAGATTTATTTCTTGGATCTGCATCTCATTTGTTAACTGTTACTGTAATGGGGAGAAGTTGGAATCATTACATTTAAGGAGTGTACATGTAGGAGAGCAGGTGTTTGCTGATGTGTTTTTCTTGTACCACAGCACTGTTTAATTCTTGAATCCGACTGCTCAGGTGTTGATTAGTTTTCTATCTTTATAGTAAAAACTCATTCACAGGGTCTTTTCACAGGGATAATCAACATATTTATAAATGTGTTATTATTAACAAAGAAAAATGGAATGGTTCATATGGTGAAGCTTTCTGTAAGGTGAGATTTATTTATTATTATTATTTTTCCATTTTGGAATTACAATTATGGAAGGAGTCTCTAATCAGGACAGGATTGCAGAGGAACAAAACACGTCGGGACGTGCTCTTATTGTTTCGCATCACATCGTCGATAATTATTTTAATTAACGTCACGAACCGTCCTTACTTAATAGTGAAATGTGAATGTTCACGGTTTTACCACAGCCCATCCCGAGAACATGCCGGTCCTCAGCGAGCTGTGTGCCACTCTGTCCCGCCTTGCTGTGAGGAATGAGTTCTGCCAAGACATTGTGGATTTGGGTGGACTGAAGTTCATGATGACGCTGTTAGCGGACAGCTTGGACGGTCAGGTGAGAGATCATATATAGGAATTTTTTTTTTTCTTGAAGTCTGATGTTATTAAAGCTGCAATCAGTAATTCCTTTCGGGAGAATTTTGGGTTTGCAAAATCCTCATCTGGAGCCACATTCTTATTATACTTTTAGTATTTATTCTGATTTAACTGATGATCTGTTTTTTTTTCTCCCCTTCCAGGACCTTGTAAAGCAGGTGTTGAGTGCATTGCGGGCGATTGCTGGCAACGATGATGTCAAAGACGGCATTGTGAATGCAGGCGGGGCAGAGCTTATTGTCATGGCGGTAAACCGGCACATGAGTAATGCACAGGTGACCCTCCCTGTTATCATCTGATGGAAGTGCAAGTAAAAAAACTCTGTCCTGATTGGGGCTAAAATGAAAACTGTAGCATGTGGGAGATAAAAAGGTTTTTAAAAATACATTGGTCAGACGTCACATGTTAGTCAGAAAGCTTCGGTTGTAGTAATATATGGTTTAAACCAGATCAGATAATTCCATGGGTTTAATGGTGGTGGTGATTACAGCACTTCTGTATGGATGTACATAACGTTTCTGCGTAACGTCTCAGGTGTGTGAACAGGGCTGTGCTGCTCTCTGCATGCTCGCTCTGCGCAAACCCAGTAACTGCAAAATCATCATGGAGAGTGGAGGAGCTCTGGCCGCACTGCAGGCCATGAAAATGCATCAAGCTGAAGTTAACGTGCAGGTAAACACAACACCATGACTTAACTCCTTCTCAATAGCAAAGCACAGTTTTTAGATATTATGATATTATTACTTTGGCACCTCTGAGTGTGTACCAGGTGAATAAGTGTTAAGTGTCTGTACTCTGTTGCAGAAACAGTCGTGCATGCTGCTTAGAAACCTGGTGTCACGAACAAGCGATTTCAACCAGACCATTTTGGAAATGGGGGCTGAGGCTCTGATCGGTCAGGCGCTGGCCTCTCACAGGGACTGCAGTGACGTGGCGAAAGCCGCTCTCAGAGACCTGGGCTGTCAGGTGGAGCTGAGAGAACTATGGACTGGCAAGAAAGGAAGCCTGAGTAACTAAAACCCCAAGAAAACTGTTGAAGAAGGACTGAATAGCTCAGCTAATAATAAACATGTACAACATTAAAGAGGGTTCTTCCAGAAATATCAAATTCAGTCTCCAAGGTTCCATTCTTCATGCGTGAATTATTGGATTGGATTGGATTGTTGGTGATTTGACCTATTACTGGATTTTTTCTGAAACAAGCTCAAAGCTGATGAAATTATTCATGTGCACAATCGACCTTTTTGTCATATATACCTTGCTTTAGCTAATTTATAACAGCTCAATATATTTTTTATTGTGAATGAGAAGTAGTACACTGTAATGTTCCCTATAGTAGTCCATGTTAATGAGCTGGACTGTAGAACACAAGACTTAAAATGATGTGTAAAATAGCTGATCTCAGTGTGAATAAAAATACCTCAGAATTAACCGTTTTGCTTTTTCTAAGTCCTTAATGCAAGTTAACATTTTATTAACTTTAACATATTGATTGACATATATTCCAATTTCCCAATGATAAAGGTGATAGATAATGAGTACAGGACCAAATAAAAACTATCCTGTGTTCAAGTTTACTGGAACGTGTATACCACAACACTATTGATTTCTGGATTCTGATTCGTCTAATTGCTGATTAATATTCTATAACGTAAAATAAAAGCTAAAAACAACCTTTGGGGAACTTTAAGAACGTCCAATAAGAAAACATGAAATGGGTGTTCCTGGAATGTTAGTTTGTAGCTAGAAAAATAATAGTTTCAAGAACTTCAGGAACTATGCTGACTTTGTTATCCACTAGGCCTAAGTAGCATTGCCAGAATGTTATAAATGTTATAAACCAAAGGATTCATAATGTTTTGGCAATGTTATTATCTACAAACTATTCTGGGTCACTGTAAGATTCTCAAAAGATTCAAATATATGTAATTTAAAGGTCCCCGGAGCATTAAGGGGAAAGTTTCCTGAACTGTTGCGGGATATTTAAAAGTTAGAAGATTTATTCTCTGAACCAAAATGCACAACACAATCATAACGTCATATTTCTATAAAGAACACTTTAGTGAAAATCCAAACAGTCCACACACACACACACAACAAAAACAACAAAACTTCACCACAAAAACGATGATAAGAACTACTTTCTTAAACAACATGTTTTAAAATCTGTTTATTATTGGTCTTAGTTTATTTGGAGCGTCCGTACACGAGCTGTTACTATAGAAACAATAACGTCTAAGAACGAGCGCATTCATATTAACCCATAGTTCCTGTTACAGCCGGAACTACTTGTGCTGTTATAGGAAAACAATGCACACTTTCTGACCAATCAGCTTCGGGCATTCAACAACTGCGCTATGGTAAAAATAACTATAAGAGAACGTTGTCATCATGTGTTCCCAAAAGCTTTCAAGGAACTGTCCTTGACTTTGTTAACCAAAACAGAATGTTATAAATTGGTTTAAAAAACAATCAAAGAAGAACCAAAATACTAAGGTTATGCTAACGTTCTGTGTTTGTTGATTATTTTTCTGTAACTGCATGTCAGGTCCTGTTTTATTCCCTTCTTCACTGTTAGGAATGTCCTGGACATGACATGTGCTGTCACGCCCCTCAATCTAACCTATCCCCGCACGCGGCTCTAACCGCAGACTTCATTTCCCACAATGCAATCCGATCCGCCCTTGCGTGCCAGTACCAAAGAGAGGCCACGTTTCAAATAGCGTCCCGCTCTCACACAGTGCACTATATAGGGCTCGAAATGCTAACACTCTGCACCTTTCTTTGTGCCTTACCTAGCTAATTACATGGCGATTTGGAATTGATCCAGAAGCGTCGATAGCTGCAGGCGAAAACAGCATGGAAGCCGCACGGCAACGCCACTCAGTTACAGACAGAAAACAAGCGACTTTTGTGCGTTTGGATGTCGTCTGCTGCGGGTTTGTCTGAACTCACCATGCGTAGTTTGCGTGTGTGACTGGTCGTCAGCTGCGTGAAGCAGCGCTCGTGACTCCGGCTAAGCGACAGTTGGCTAAGCTTCTGTAGGGTTAACGTTAGCTGGCTAAGCTCAAGGGGAGTGGTTGTCAAAGTGTCACCCGTGTGTTAGAAAGAAAAGAAAAGTCGTCCTGCGGCTCGGTTCGGAAAAGGAACAGGTGCAAAAGCAACGGAAAAGCTGTTTATTTAATCCGGAAGGTAAGTCGGGATATCATTAATAATGAAAAAGTGGCGCATTCGCGAACTTTCAATCAAAACATTGACATTACTGAGCCACGCCTGGTGAACTGGCTAATATGAACTTAACCTCATATCTAATAATGGGCCTGTTTTTATTCTGGAATGATCTGTGACATTTTTTAAAGGTTGCTGTTTATTTCTTTTGGTTTTTTATCATCATTGAAACATGATTCTGTAACGATATGGTCCTTTTATTCTGGTTATATTTGTGTTTATTTAAATGTATTTATGTGGTTACAGAAACTCTGGGTTATTTCCGACTGTAAGACTTTGAAAAATGAAAAATTGACTCTTAATTCCTTTGACCTAATACATCTGACCCTCTCTTTAGTCAGCCTCTGTCACATAGGCCTAGAATATAGGCTAGATGATCATTTAGCTAGATGATCCTAGATCCTAGATAGGCCCTAGATGATCATTTAGCTCGGTTTCATACACATAATACAAGCTCAATATGCTGGAATGAAGTGTGTTTTATTATCATTAGGGGTCCAAGCACGAAGTGCTGGAACTGTATTGTATTTGTTCATGTTGAAATCTTTTTTTTTTTTTTTTTTTCTTTCCTAAAACTGACCTCTATTTAACTGGAGACCAAAATTATAAAGTGTGAAGTTCTCACAACATTTAGGCTGAAAGTCACGGGCTCAAGTTACACGATTTGTGGCCTTGACTTTGGTGTCTCGTGGCTATGTCATGGTAATCAGTAGCCATGAGTTACTTAGGTTGTGGCTTTTCAGTATTACATTTATTCATTTAGCAGACACTTTTATCCAAAGTGACTTACAAATGAGAAAATACAAGCAAAATTTTTAGACACCATGTATTGTCTCTTGTCCTCAATGTATTAATATCTAGTCACATCTTATTTTAAAATTACCACCAAGACACGAGTGGCTTCGAATTGAACCCATTGTTTAGTCCAGGTTTAAGTTTTCCAATCATTTCTTGTAGTTGTGTGAATTTTTTAAAAATGCCAATAAAAATTGAATAGCGGTCAGAAACTGAAAGAGTACCTCATAGATAACTTTTATTTGTGATCATTTTCTACTTAAAATCTACTGCTGAAAAGTCTTCATAACAATTAATATTATGAGTAGCGTTATGTGTACTCGTGAATCCTGTCATGATTTGTTAAACCATGTCTAAACTAGCTTAACCGAGCCTGTTTAATTTAATTTAATTCGGAGTACGCCACCCTCGTAATTCTCATTTAACTCCGTATGCCAGAGGATAAACCTTGGATTTGCTCTAATCGTAGACTTGGTTAACCTAAAGCCTTAAATGTGCTTCTTTGATAATATTGCGTAAGGTGTTTTTGTATTCTTTCTTTAGAAACAGCAGCCCGTTTGTGTTGGATCTTTCCTCTTAGAGATCTCACCTAATCCATTTTGTAACGGGACACTTTTCAAAAGCAGACTAAAGACTAAAAGCTTGGCAGCATGACTGTAAGTTGATCCACAAGGAGATATGTGGAGGAAGAGAAGGACATGGAGTAGAAGATAGGACTGACAGTGTCTGAAATCAGGTTTAGAGAGAGTGAGAGAGAGTGAGAGGGGAAGAGAGAGAGGTGATATGTTTACAGCTTTGGGAGAAAGACATATTTAAAGCCTGTCGTGGAAATTAGACAACACTCGCAGACTCGAGTTTATTACAGAAAGATGGTTAATACAGGATAGAATTATGATCGCGCTCTGAAGCACTTGTGCTGAACCACTACTATATATAAGAAACGCGGAGCATGACACACGTCTGTGTACCGATAAGAGGCAGTTCAAACAGGCTTTGTTTTAGGGTCTTGGAAGATGTGCGGACGAACCTTGAACAGAAGAACGTTTGTGTCTCTGTAAGCAAATAAACATTCTGTACTGATCTCAGGGACATGACATGGCCGCCTTAGGCGTTATCCTCAGGCTGTGGTGGGCTATGTGCGTTCCTGAACTCATCAGGAAGTACCTGTGTTTCCAAATTGTTCCAAAATCATGTACTACCTCAAAGGCATATCTACTGTCTGTGTAGTTATTTACTGACTGTCCCTCAGCATGTCTTCATGCCTCTATGAGGGCATATAATTCAGCTGCTTGTGCTGAAAGGTTTGAGGGGAGACTTCCTGACAGACTGTCTCGTGTGCGGTTACTACTGCATAGCCCACCCGATTTTTACCTGTCTCTGGGTCACGTGATGCTGACCCGTCCACAAAAAGGATCAGATCTGGGTTTTCCAATGGAACATCCTTCAGTTCGACTCTAGGGGAGCACAGTTCTTTAGTCAGTACAACACAGTCATGCGGTTCCCTGTCTCCCTCTGTTGGAAGGAGAGTAGCAGGGTTAAGGACAGTACATTGTTTTATCGTGTCATTCGGCATGTCTATAGTATAGTGTTATGGTGCAGCCACCGTTGGGTGGACAGGTGTGAGGTTTTCTGTTCAAGTAGGAGTAACAACACCTCATGTGGAACCAAGAGGTTCATTTCTGAGTAACCTACCAGGTCTCTGGATGACACCACAGCTTTCTCAGCTGCTGCTGCTGCACGTACACTGGGGAAACTCTGCAGCGACTGGATCCAACTTACCTGAGAATGAGCTGTCCAACCTGTTGCATATGCCACCTCTCTGAGTGGTGCTTCTAGAATGGTCTAGTTTAAAATGAAAGTTCTGTGATACGAACACATACCTAGGGAACATATAACCTGTTTCTTCGTCAGAGGCTTGGAAATCTTCTGAATGGCAGATACTCTGTCTGCGGAGAGTTTCCTTCCACTGGTGGAGATGTCGTTCCCTAGAAATCTCACTTGCTGTACATACTGTAATTTGGAGAGACTGGCTTTGTGGCCTTCTTTGGCAAGATGGTGCAACAATTTAATGGTGTCAGTTTTACACCGTACCCTGGAGAAAGTGGTAGAGGTGCTAAGCTGTCCTTTAGCATTTGGTTGTATATCCTTAGTGACTCAGTCAGTGGTAAGGCTGCATCTGTCTTTTGCTCTGCACAACAGCGGGCATATAAACCTTGAACAGAAGAACATGTTTGTGTCTCTGAAAGCAGATAAACATTCTGTAATGATCTCAGTGACATGACATGGCCTTCTTAGGCGTTATCCTCAGATGAACAGAAAAAGAACAAGAACAAAACTATTACAAAGTAAAAATAAGTAATTTCCCTCACAAGCCAGAGAGAACTGTGAGAATAATGGAGATGCACTGGCTACTAATGGCTTTGCATTTAAGTGACATCTGACACAGGCCTTGTTTTATAATCGGCCACTAAGAGTTAACAATTAACAATCTTCCACATAGTTTTCGGTTTATTGTATAAACTACCGAGCAAAGTGTATCAGGTTGCTCTGAACAAATCTGACATTTGCACTAGGTGTGGATTTGGGGTTTGCTTTATACATCCTTATAGACCTGTTCCCATTCCGATGAACAACCTTTCACCCAGAAAGCCCGTCCTGCATATCCTGATATCCGAACACTATGTAGCCGTCATGCTTGGTGACTGAGAATAGCGCGTGAATGCAGGCCAGCTGGGTTGAAGTCAGTTTCCCTCAGCAACGCCGTGAACTCTGAATAAAGTCGGGTGTCTCTGCGGCGGTTTTCTGACACGGCCTCCAACAACAGACAGCACCACTTTGGGGACAGGGTGTGGGTGTAGCAGCTGATTAAATCATTCTGATGAATGAGTGCATGACTCCTAGGGACCATGAGTCTGTTCTTGATCATCTTTGAATGGTATTTTACAGGGACGAGCAAGTGCAAAGTCTGTTTAACACTTCAGCATTTTAAGATGGTGAATCGTCACACTGTATGAGAGGATCCCAATAAAATCTCGACTGAACGGACTACGCGATAACTAACTGTCCTTCCTGCTATTTTTTTTACATGAGAATTATAGCAGTGTTTATACACACGCACAAATAAAATAAAAATAAATTGGACGCTGCCGGAACTTTGTTGTCGTCAGCACGCCACACGATGCATTCTAAGACCGCCTACATCAGCTCGCAAAACAAAGAATTCCTGTGTGATTTTTGTGGGCGACAAAGTTGTAACATTTAAGTCGTTGAATCTATAAGGTGTCCTAAAAGTCTCCGTACATAGGGGAAATTAACACGTTTTAGCAAAATGTCTTGCTCAAGGCCCCAACAGTGGCAGCTTGGCAGTGCTTTGACTCGAACCCCTGACTTTCTGATCAGTGACCCAGAGCCTTAATCATTGAGCCACCGCTGCCCACTGACTCTGGAATTTGAAATCGTAATCTCTTCTAGACTAAGCTGTCTGACGGACTTTCACCGTTCAAAGTTCGGGTAATTTCTTACACATTTCTCTTATTTTCAGTGTGAGATTCGTGTGTGAGATCTAATTAACCACAAATGCTCTTTTAATTTCGTTTTTTTTCTTAAAGCAAGTGTGCCAATAATTCTGGAGCTGACTGCAAATATTCAAGGAGACAGAATCCACATTTCATGTCATCATTATGTTGTACGTGATGTAGCGAGCATATATAGTGAATAGGAAAACATTTCTTGATTTGGCCTTAGTGTTCATGAGTTAAATTTAATTAAACAAACAAAACAAGGGAACGGTGTGAAGGCATAGATTTTTACATGGGTCCTGGGTAGCCCAAGGAATGTAGCATCTCTCTAAATACAAACGTTTAACGTAGCAGTGCCGCTAATCTTCAACGGGTGTGTACAGTTAAAGGCTCAAATATATCCAAAAGCTACAATACGAAAGTAATGAACATTTCATAGCTCTAAATGTTTCACAGGACCATGAGTTAAATAAATGTTCACCAGTAAGTTCTATAAAGTTTGCACCAGGCTAATTGTGCTACTTTGTTTTTTTTTCTTCCAGGCAGTCCTCCAGCAAGTGTATGAGTGCAGCCAGCAAACCCCCCTGAGTGCTGGCGTGTGGTGCGTATAGCGGGTTGGCATGGGGAATGGAGTACAGGAACATGGGGGGGCGCTCACACAGGGTGAGGTGCTTCCACGACCTTCGTCCAGCCAGTCGGAGGTAATTAAAGAACAGCTGATAGCTAAAGATGTTATTGACTACATTAGCAATCATGACACACACCTTACAACAGATTTTAATGTGTCAAAGGGCATTCTGTATGAGTTATAATACACCAGTATAATTTGCTAATCACCTTGGACAACTAGTCATACTCGTTTCCTCTGTGTAAGGAAGAAGATTCTGAAGATAAATCTAAGAATATTGTATGTGTGTGTGTGTGTGTATACAGGCAACAAGAAGGGTGTATATCCAAGCACAGTGTGTAAATAACCCAAGCTAGCAGTACCAGTGGAGACTGCTGGTGTAAACATACTGACAGGGCTAAGACTCCCTGTGTTGATTTAAAAAAAAAAAAAAGACAGCACCTTTTTTGTCATCCATATCAGCTTGTTTGCTGTTAACAAATGTTTTAAGGTGGGTTGTTGTGGAGTTTTGTGGAACCAAGTGCACGGCGCAGTGATGCTGGGGCTGATTTCTTTCTAGGCCAGACCGTAGATTCATGCCAGTGTCGGTTAGTCCTGTCACGATAATTACGTTATCGATTTATCCTTCGATAGGTCGCTTTACTAGCCGGTTAATTAAGTCATCCAGACGCATTCTGTACACATATGAGATTAATCAGACATATACACATCCATAATACATCGTCAACAGTGATTGAGAAGTATGACATGCAGTCTCGGGTGTAATGACGGTGAATTTGATAATCTATCATAATATTTCCTCTAAAATGTGTTTGGAGGCAGTAAAAATAGATAAGCACACACTGTACAATCAGTATAAATTATACAAGTAAAGATGACAGAAATGTAAGTTTAGTGTTTTTCGGTTTGAACGAAAGCATTAGTTTTTCCGTTTTCCATGTTTGGTCTTTAGAGGAAACATGGCATGAAGCCAGGACCAGTAGAGCATTACTGGGAAATTACCTATCAGTTTTTAAGTGTGTGTATGTGTTTGCATCACCTCATTGTTATTATGCCATCAAGACATGTGATATCTCACATTGCTCAACACTAATAGTTTTATAGTCAAGCTACTGATATTGGTTTATAACCCTCCCAGTCATCACTGTACAGTAGTAGTTATAGAGTTATGATGTGTGTCCATGATCCCCTCAGAGACTACTTGTCTCTGTAGTTTCAGTCTTACACACCTCGTCATTCTTAAGCATCATCTCTCAGTTGGAATCAATGTGGTCCTCGTTTAGGAACTAAACATACAGGTAGATCTGCAGGAGCAGGAACTCCATCAGTTACCCTAACAGGCCCGAACAAGGAACTAGACAACTCACTTCAGGCATAACATTTTTCTTGCAATGTCTTCTCTCACACAAACGTGTCATTATTTCCATGTTGCAACACTGGGCTTAAAATTTTGTAGCCTGATGCATAATTCTGAACTGGGGTTGATCCAAGGTCAACAGCGTGGGATTTTAAATGAAATCTAATTGTATAGTTTTTGGTCTTGGGCATATAAGAATAGTTATGCAAAGCTTCTATTTCTAGACATGAGTATTATCGTCATATTGTGGGTCTGTTATGATAACCTCTTGAATTAACCACCACCTAAACTGTTGAGTCTCTTACCCAGGACTCCTGCATTCTTGTTTCTTGCATAAGTTTGGCTTAATTATCTACAGGATCTCAAACAAGCACAGTGCCACAACTGCATGTTTTGTGCACACACACAGGCACACACACAGGCACACAAACAAACCACTAGCTCATGCATGCCATTACATGCTGGTACTGACACCACATTACATGTAGGAGTCATGCACATTTCTTGATTTAAAAAATTTTTTTTGCCAGTCTTCTCATCATTATGAGATCTAAAATGTTAGGAGTGTGTAATGGACTTAATGATTGCCGTTGTTGGAATATCCGTCATATTTAGCATGGGTTTCCCATACTAAGGATACAAATGTTTGCACAGCAAGTATTTAATAATGCACTTATCTAATCGAGTAATTATGTGCTCAACAGATAAAACGGTTGAAGTAGCCTAGACGATTGTACTACTTCTCTGGGGATTTGGTAACATAACTGTGTGTGTGTGTGTGTGTGTGTGTGTGTGTGTGTGCAGGGTTTTAAGCAGGGCAGGAATGTGCTGAACACATTACTCTCTGGAGCCTTCGCAGGAGCTGTGGCTAAAACAGCTGTAGCTCCGCTGGACAGGACCAAGATCATCTTCCAAGGCAAGACAATATTTATACAAACCAACACAATCAGTATGAACTGTTCTTTCAAGCTGTGCACAGAAATTGGATGAGTTTTGGCAGGTGAAAGCCTCACTAGGTGTTCGTTAAGTAAATATAAACATTTAAAAATGGGTCATAGGGAAGATACAAGAGAGTGAAACTGCACCTCAAAGTGAAATCTCTGTATATAATCAGTTGGTTGTATACAAGTATATAAATGAGACTAGAGCTGCAACAACGAATCGATAATAAGCGATTATGAAAATCGTTGTCAACGAATCTCTTTCGATTAGTTGGTCTGCGTGCGGCACGGGTCACGTTTACTCATTACGTTACTTCTTTTCCGGAAACATGCATCGGAGTGTACAGACCAAAGTTGTGTCCCAAGTGACGTGCTATACACTTACACTACGCACTATGTAGTATCCTTTCAAATGGAGCACTAGCGCTTTTTTTTTTTTTTACTAACAGGAAGTATAAGCCGCTTCGTAGGCGATGGCGCATGACGTCGTACGCACGTAATGCGACGCCGCTAGCTTTAGCATATACCCATTTTACTGTTTAAGTCATCGTTACCTTTTATACGCAACATGACCTCAGTCACCATCAGACGGAGGCGTAACCGTCAAGTGACAGCGGAAAAAAGTGCGTGACCTCCAAGTCCTCTAAGGCATGGGAGCATTTTATATTAAATGCAGTGAAGTAGACTGTAACCTGGAGACTTATGGAGCACGGCAGCACAACAGTGCTGCACGAACGCAAACTTGTGTTTATATCAAAAAACGCTCCACTGTGTGCAACAGGTTAGGGAAACTGGTGCGAGTTGCTCAAAAGGTTCAATTTCTTTCACGTTTATTGTCATTATATGCTGCATTAAAATCTGTCCTTTATTATAACAGGAGTGATGTATTAGTATCGAGGCTGCGTAAGATCTGTAATGTCTAATTAAAATGGTACGATCAAGTAATTATAAGTAAGGCAGTGAAAGTGAGATTTTATTACTCTGTAGTTTGATTATCAGTGTTTTTTTTTTTTTTTGTTTTTGTTTTTTTTTGTGCATCCTTAAAAAATGCATAAATTCTTGATATTATTACAGTAACAGTCTATTCTCTTCTCATGCCCAGTGCTCCCGGGATAGGCTCCGAATCCCCCGCCGTTACCAAAGATGAATAAACAGCTCTATTTGTTTTTAAAAGTTTTGTGTTGCACATTTGATTATGGGGCGTCGAGGAGAGTGTCCGTTCATGCAGCTTTAACCCCTGTTTCAGGCAAAACATAGAGAATACGCTGCTTCCACGTTGCTTTTATACTTCAAATCATTGTAGGAGTGCTACATTTTGGTGTCCTGTTCAATAAGGGTGAACAACTTGAATGCACAAACAACAAAAAGAGCTTGTGGTCACTGGAGAAAGGGGATGGTCCCTGGGATGTAATCGTTCCCCAACTCTCATGTGGCATAGCAGCTCTTGACTGTTTAGTATAAAATATTTATATACTTATTTGGTTTCAGTGCATTTTCAATGATTGTACATAGTGTACACAAAATTATTCATGTGCAGTAGCTTAATTTGTAAAATAATCTAGTAAATAGTCTTAATGACCAAAGATTATTGCCCAATCCAATAATCAGACTACACAGGCATTACTGTCTTAAGGAAATATTCTAACATTTATGTCATTTATGTCTCATTCTTTGTCTTTTTTTTTTTTTTTTTTTACATTTTAGTGTCTTCAAACAGATTTTCTGCCAAGGTGAGAATTGACAAGTTTTTTTTTCTTTTCTTTCTTGTGACATAAAACTTTTCCAAAAAATATCCGCATAATGACCATAAGCATTCATCCTTGTAAAGATGATTGTTATGCTGTGTAGATTTTGAGTAGCGCAACCTAAAGTGTTCATGGCATTTACTCACTGAAAAATAAAGCCAAACCCATGCAGATGACCGTGTCTTTGTGATGAACAGGAGGCGTACCGGTTGATTTATCGCACCTATCTGACTGAAGGCTTCCTGAGCTTATGGAGGGGCAACTCCGCCACCATGGTGAGGGTCATCCCATACGCTGCCATCCAGTTTTGTGCCCACGAACAATACAAGAGGCTTCTAGGAGGCTATTATGGCTTTCAGGGCAAGTGAGTACCTTCCATACAGTCCAAGATGTTTGGTGTAGCTTTCTGACTTGACCTGAACAGCTTGTGTGAGATCTGATCATTATAGAAGTTGGCAAAAATGTAAGTGAATCTTTGCTGATGTTCACCAGATTTCAGAGTGAGAAACCTGTTTTAGGATTATAGAGCTAGGTTTTTTTTTTTTTTTGGAGATGTGAGATGCGATTATCAGACACTGCTTCACAGTTTCCTGCATCCAGAGAGGTAAAGTACACTGGTCAGGAGCTGCATGTCAACAGCAGACCTATTTCTGTCCGTTTAAGAAGCTTCAAGTGCTGGCTCATGTATAAAAAGATTTGTTAGGGAAGTTAGTAACGGCATTATGATGTACACAGTGCTGGGTTAGGAAAAGTTGGGCACTCGGACTTGTCACATACTCGGGTAAATTTGTACTCGGAATTTTCTGTTGATTTAATGTTAATCAATAAAGAACAGACAATAATAACTTCAGTAAATTTAATAAGAATCACAGTATGTATGTCATACAGTGAAGTCTGTATTATTTTACATTTAATCGCTTTATTCAATTTCCGTGGTATTTCTTAATTGAATACTCCTGATGGACCTTAGAAAACCTATCGTTATTGTGAAATAAGATCGTAGTCATATCGCCCATGTCTAAACATTAGCATTTGGTGATTCCAGTCTTGAATTTCATGTGAAATGTTGTACTTAATGTAGTAAATATCATAAATATCTACTGATGGGGATTTTTTTTTTTTGTTCAGAAATGAGTTTGTCATTAATAGACAGATTAAAAGCAGTAATAAAACATGAAGCTTGTTATGACATGCTGCTAAATGTAACTCTACTCTGTACGCTTTCTCTGTCTATGTAACTGTGGAGGAGACGCATCAAATCATTGAAATATAAACTCGAACTGGAGGACACGATATAGTGTGATACAATAGCAAAACAGGTTCATGTGTAATATAATAAAAGTTCTACATATACCTCTATATACATTTTTTTTTTTCCTTTGAAGCCATTTTTTGAGTACAACTTGGCCCCTTTTGGACTCGGACTCCGACTCGATTGGTTAAGGACTTGGTCTCGACTCGAACTCGACAAAGGTGAACTTGGACCCAGCACTAGTTTGTGATTTGTGTGTATTGGGAATGTAACCGAATACATTATTCATAACAGACACATTTGGAGACACACTATATCTATCTTTTATTAAAGCTTGGTTGAGACTAGTTGTGCGCATTGACGCTGGGATCCTGCAGGATGTGACACAAATGGAGGTTAGGTGTGAGTGAGTGATAAGATATGAAGCTCAGAGGACCAACGAAGACCATGTTCACTGACATGAACGCAGCGCATTTACGGTGTTCATTCATTCATAGTTAGTCACTGCCTGGTCAGGGTCATTGTGGGTTAAATCAGGATAGTTTAATTATTTTGGGGAAATAGAACCAACTAAAATTACTCAGAGCATGTCGCAGGTTAAAAAAAGAAATCTCTGTGAACTTGAGTGATGTAGCTGAGGTTGAGAAACTCAGTCAGAGCCACACCTACTTTGGGTTTAAATCCTGATGCAGATATGGATAGTTACAGATAATGTCATTAGTGTATATGGGTTTGATTGTAAGATGGTTTTCTGAATCAGTATGAGTGATTGAAACGTTACACTTGGAGAGCAATGTATGTTAAAGTATAAATAGCAACCAACAGCACTCCTCCTTTCTGCATAATGTGTACTAGCATCTTTTTGGGAATCTCAAATTTGTGTTCCTCTCCTCTCTGTTGCAGGGCTCTGCCTCCTGTGCCGAGACTCCTGGCTGGCTCACTGGCTGGCATCACAGCCGCCATGCTCACGTACCCGCTCGACATGGTGCGCGCCCGCATGGCAGTCACGCCGAAAGAAATGTAAGAGACAGCGCTTTTCAGACGACATCCATCTTCAGAAGGAAATTTTTGTAAACGCAATGGAGCAAGTGTTTATTGAATTACCTGAATTAAGGTTTGCATTTTGCCCAGGTACAGTAATATAATGCACGTGTTTGTGCGGATCTCCCGCGACGAAGGACTGAAGACCCTCTACAGTGGATTCACTCCGACTATACTGGGCGTGGTTCCTTACGCAGGCCTCAGCTTCTTCACTTATGAGACGCTTAAGAAACTCCATGCAGGTGCATTCCGCTGTGTGAATGTGTGTGTACGTGGGAAAGAGAGAGAGAAAATGTTTGAGTAGATGATGTTTGTCAGTTACATTTGCAATCGTAATATTGTTTAGCTTGTTTTGTGTGGTTTGTGGAAATTTCCCAGGAATGCTTCTAAATATGACGAAACCTTTTAGAAGGTTTGAAATTTCGTCTTTATCGGCGTCACTCGGTGGCTGACCTGGTCGTACCGACTTTTCTAGTTTTCCCCTTCCTGTCAATTTCCGTAGCAGCAAACATTCAGGTTTCGGTTTCCACCCTTTTTGCGACATCAATTCACACCCAGTAATGCTAAGCCTTTGAAGTTTGATATTTGATCATGCTAATTTGCGCTTGATAGTAATGTCTCAGCAACTAGGAAACGAAGGTGTTTGTTCACCTTTCGACTTTGCTCCTCGAATAAACCCTTGCTTTCGTGTTCGTGTTTCAGAGAAGACAGGAAGAGCTCAGCCTTACTCATACGAGCGGCTGGCGTTTGGTGCGTGCGCCGGCCTCATCGGGCAGTCGGCTTCGTACCCGCTGGACGTGGTGCGACGGCGCATGCAGACGGCCGGTGTGACGGGCCGCGCGTACAGCACCATCGTGGGCACCATGCGGGAGATCGTGTCAGAGGAGGGCGTCATCCGTGGCCTGTACAAAGGCCTGAGCATGAACTGGGTCAAAGGGCCTATTGCTGTGGGCATCAGCTTCATGACCTTTGACCTCACCCAGATCCTGCTGCGCAAGGTGGGTGCAAGATAGCCCATCACTTTTTAGGGGCAGCACGGTAAGCAAGATCTGTATCCCTATATCTGAGGCTGCCTGGAAAGGAATAAACAGGGTCTTCTTGCTGCTCGTGATGGACTCAGCGAGGAGGAAGAGTGGAAACCAGTGCACATGCTGCCAGAGAAAACAGGAAGTTTACCAACTGACACACGCACAGAAATGGGACTTTTGTGGAAGTTTGTGTTTCCATATTTTGCCGGGCTGTGAAATTACATTTTAGTGATTTTTTTTGTTTTGTTTTCTGAGTTGGAGAATCTCTTGGTACACACTATGTGTGTATGTGTGAGTGTGTGTGTGAAATAGAGAAATATAGTTACAGACAGAGACGGAATGAATGTACATCCTGTATTTTCTCTCCCTTTATACTGCCCTCTCACAAGTGTCCAAGTCCAGTAACATACAGGATGTTGGGTTTAGTTGCCTTTGTTTGAATGTCTAAAACTATTTAGTATGAGAGACACAAAAACAGAAGAAATCCGAAGAAAGCAAGTACTTTTTCACAGCACTCTACATGCACGTTTATGAAATTCTTATTTCCTACAGTATCATTCAGTTAAACCCTCTTGGTTGCCAGCAGCCAATCAGGAGATGGAAATGATGGGGGTAAGATCTTGATTGGTTAAGTATGACAACTAATAAATAATAGACATGAGGCAGGGCTTAAGGTTTAGGTCTTAAATGGCATCTTGTGTAGTGTTTCAAAAAATGAATTGAAGAAGACTAAACTGCCTGCTGCTGTTTAATACATTTGAATACATTAATACATTTAAATTTAATACATTTACAAATGTAACTGTGTAAGCACCTAGCAGGAAGAAAAAAAAAAGCATCAAATATTCATTTAATCACTCAGCTCTACTTCATGCTCGATTCTGTATTTTTATAGATAATTTCTGTATCTATATTTCCTCTCTTCTGTGTGTGTTAACCTCCGAATTTCTTTTCCCCGCCCTTCTGCCGGACGTCTGATGCGTCCGAGCTGCCTCGATCGTTGATATATAATAATGATAATATATAAACCCGAAAGAGATATTTTTATTATTTCATTTCAGCCGTATGAATTTTTGATCATTTAGTAGTGAACCTATTAAATTTTTGTTTGTTAGTTTTTTAAAGAGAGAAACAGCAATAAGGATGTTATGAAGCAGAACGGAGAGGTGTTATGGGGAAGATTCGTTGCGTCTCGCTACTCGTTCTCACTGCTGATGAACAATGTCCACTGCTTCTATCTTTATCCTGAGCAGTATGTGGACGGCCGGTCACACCACAGAGGGCCGAGAGCAGGTGGTGTGTGTGTATGAGAGAGAGAGAGTGAGTGAGTGTGAGAGAGAGAGACAGACGGACGGAGAGAGCTGACCAGCTGTGGGCAGTAAAATGCAGTTTGGCTCTTATTTAAAGTTGTGTGTGGGGTGTTGTTTCTCTCTTGTCCTACACATCTCTGTGCTTTAGTAGGTATACCGTGGTGCGTATTAAGACGTGTGTGTGTTCAGGTTAGGTGTGTAAATGATAATGAGCTTTGGATGAGAATGTACTAAGTGCCTCCAGAGAGAGTAGACAGATATACTATAACTGATGCGTACCATCAGAAAAAGGGGAACCTTTTTCTTTATCGCTTAACTTTTTATTACCTTTATTATGGATCTTTCACCTGGAAATGTGGATATAGTGCAGCTTTAGAAATGAATTAAGATGCACAGGTTGATCTATATAGAGTAAAGCTTAAAGCAAAGTGCACTACATGCGCCTTTCTAGATAAAAGATCTACAAAGTGTCTATGCTTCCGGATAACATCCCAGCGACAGAGCAGTACAGTCGAGTTTCCTTGTTTCTGATGCGTCATACGGTTATACATCTATATCTTGTGACCATGTGTGATTAAAGTGCAATAGGTAAAAGCTCATTCCGAGTAACTGCATGATTTATTATCGTCCTCGTTTCAGCAGTTTGGTGTCGTGAGGAAAACGTAAAGGAATACTCCAGCACTTTGCTGTGTGTGTGATTACGCTGAACTGGAATTTCAGCACCTTTACCTGAGGAGAAAAGAACAACAAACCTGTTTTCAACATCATTTATATACAAAGGACAGAGTATGGAAACCGTTTGAATTCTTCAGTCAGAAATATTCTCAAGTGCTTTCAGATGGGACTGCTTTTTTCGTTTGATGTGACGGTGCTGTGTGTAGCACAATAATGACTTTTTATTGTTCTGTGTTGTTGGAAATTTCGATGACTCTTCAGAAGAACAGCTTTTGGTAACATGTCTTCCTCATCTTAACACCGTTGTGTTGAATTTGCGTTCTACACTTGCATTATAAGTGAGTTTTGACTGAACAGTTTTTCCTGTTCTTTTTTTTTTGTTTGTTTGTTTGTTTGTAAATGAAAGTGTTCGATTTCCGTTCTGCGTTAGAGATGCATCGCTTCCCTGCTCATCGAGTGCATGCTCATGCATGTTCATTTCCTCATACTTGTAAAAATGATCTGATGCCAACATCGAATACCACATATTTGTATGTGAAGTAAGTCTAGTGTACGAAATGACCACGATCTGGATGTAGTTCATGATTACTGATGGCAAAGTAAAGCAGACCCCAAACTGCACAATATATCAAGACGACGTACTGCAGTCAGTCCCTCCAGGATTTCATGATTGCAGAAATTCCACGCTATTCAGAGGAGCTTGTAATTTTTCAACATTATTGCAGATTTGGGCCAAGACGAGTCCTGTGACATCATCACAACGTTCAGCGTGCGGCCAAATATCCCTCTTCGATTCACGTGCGTCGAACATGAGTACAGCTAAAAGTTCTCATTTACCAACAAACATCACCGTGAAAGAACGTGCACAACAATTGTGCGATTGCAATTTCGTTTTCAAGAAAACTCCTCAAATTTCATGGCAATTTTTTTTTTTAAGCCACTGCAAAATCGAGCATTTTTTGCCGCAACAATCACAGAAAAACTCCACGACATCCTGTACCAGAGCGCGAAATGTGCTGTGAATTGCACACACACAGAAAGATATTGAGCGAGCAGAGAAACTGTACTGTGTGTGAGAGAGCACTTAGGTTCAGCGAGCACCGAGCACTGCGAATTTCATGCTTTGGGTCTACGCTTTGCTCATTTTTAACGAGCACGCTCGCTGATGCTGCTCATCGCACTCAGAGCTTAAAAATGGTAAGTTCCATAATGACGTGAAGTAGGTTCCTCATTTCAGTAGCGGTATGGCTGCACTCGTACCCGGTCTTGCCATCGATGCATCTGTACTCCGTGGTAACTGCACATTTGTTACAGTGAATATAGACTGACTTTTAATGCAGTGAAGTATTCCTTTAATATTATTGACTATCGTCAAAGCTTTCAGGCGGCGTGACGTGTAAATATCTGCGTTTGCTTCCTGAAGTCTGACAGTCTGATGTTCTGCACCGATATTCAGTGGTGTTGAGTGTTTTGATGAAACGGTGTGATAGGACTGTGAGCTGTGACCAGTTACTTATTCACACAACAATGTCAAACAAGGTCAGATGAAATTTTCAAAAGTGAACAAAATGACAACACTTTGTTTTCAAAATCTGGTTTAGTTCTCTCTGTCTCTCTCTCTCTCTCTCTCTCTCTCTCTCTCTCTCTCTGTCGGTCTCTCTCTCTCTCTCTCTGTCGGTCTCTCTCTCTCTGTCTCTCTGTCTTTCTCTCTCTCTCTCTCTCTCTCTCTCTCTCTCTCTCTGTCGGTCTCTCTCTCTCTCTCTCTCTCTCTCTCTCTCTCTCTCTCTGTCGGTCTCTCTCTCTCTCTCTCTCTCTGTCGGTCTCTCTCTCTCTCTCTCTCTCTCTCTCTGTCAGTCTCTCTCTCTCTCTCTCTCTCTGTCGGTCTCTCTCTCTCTCTCTCTCTCTCTCTCTCTCTCTGTCAGTCTCTCGCTGTCGGTCTTGTTCTCTCTCTGTCTCTCTGCCTGTCTGTCTCTCGTTCTCTCTCTTTCTAGCTCTCGTTCTCTCTCGCTCGCTCTCTGTCTATCTCTCTGTCTCTCTCTCTCTCTCTCTCTCTCTCTCTCTCTCTCTCTCTGTGTGTTTGTTTTTATAAAAATTTGTTCCTTCAGCAGAAGAGTTTATTAATAGACAATCACTCGATGCCAAAGCACAGTTTGTGTGTGAGTCTGTTTTATTTGGCATTGTATGTTGTGTTATGTTGTAACTCAGTGAGGCCTAATCACTTTGACACTGTTTGAAAATGGTCATTATATTGTCAAAACTAATTAACCACATGTTTTCCTTACATGTAGCAGGTACTGAAAACTCAGACATGTCTTTTTAAATTTGAACTAACTGGACTAGAGAATATAACTTACCTTTACGAGCTGTAAATGAAATGTAATTTCGCCTCAGTGAAGAATGAAGTCACTCGATGACGTTTCAGTGTGGTGAAAGTTCTGCTGTTTCCAATGGTTTAATCTCTTTAAAATGGCTCATTTTGTAAAGAATTTTAGTGTATTGTGCCAACGAATGTATATTAAACTAACCAGATCAGTCAGTCTGTGTTTTGTTTTTTTTTGGTGCTAAAGTTTATTGCTGAGTGCAAAAGTTTGCACGCCCTTAGAACTCAATAAGGAACACTTTGCAGCAAGACATTTAGTGTGTTTGGTTTTACACGTCTTCTTTTATTATCAGAACAAACGGTGTACGTCAAGGTAGTGGAAACGATATGTAGTTCAAATGTTAGGATTACACTTCTCCCTTTCTGAATGTGAGCAAAATCGTTTCTTAAACCTAGAATTGGGTTCAGTTTACTCAAGTGGTCCAATGCAGGTTACTTGATCATTTGTGAATTTTTTTTTTGGGAGTGATTACATCTATGTATTGGCATTGTGAAACCCCCCAGATCACATTTATTTATTTATCTATCTATCTATCTATCTATCTATCTATCTATCTATCTATCTATTTACTTGGTTTAACTATGACGGCGATCTTTGTGTCATGGCACAGAGAAAATTTTGGTTATACAGCTCTTCATGGACACCTCAGTGTCTCGGCTCAGGATGGTCCTAGCTCCTTGAAACAAAAACTGACCTCTAGCGCACATTACAAGGTAATGGGAGTGTGTGTGTGCATTTAAAAAAAAAAAAAAAATTCCCCTCACTTTCGAGTTGGAGATCTCTATTGCTAGTGGCCAACCAGATATTCAATTTGGTTTTATTTGTGGGGCGGCTGTGGCTCAGGTGCTCGATCCCTGGCCCACATACCTCCACATGCCGAAGTGTACTTGGAGAAGATACGGAACTCCAAGTTGCTCCCGATGGCAAGTTAGCGATGTGTATGTGTGAGTGAGAAACAGTGTAACGTGCTTTGTAGAACCGCTAAGGAAAAAAGGTGTTATATAAGTGCAGACCATTTACCACACCAAACTGAAATTCACAGAAATAAATAAACAGATGCAATATAGGCATAACAAATAATAAAAAATGAACAGAATTTTGCAGTAATTGTTTATAATGGACATCCAATAGTTTATAATTGTCAGTGATATTGACAGTTCATATTGAAGCTGTGAAGTGTGATCTATCACAGGGTTCTTCACATCTGCAGAGGTTAGCTCCAGCCTCCAAACTCACCTGCATGTAATATTCCAGTTTTCCTGAAGACAGAACAGAACAAAACACACAGAGGTAGGATTAGGAGTTTTGCTCAAGGGTCCAAATGTGGCTCTTGGGCAGTACTGGGATTTAAACTCACAACCCCTGAACTAGCACATTCA